>NW_017212025.1:0-17056 GCF_001704415.2 Capra hircus
AAGCTTACCGATAATTTGTTTGTTTGTTTGTTTGTCTTCTGGTAAGCTGGTACCAGATGGAATTTAGTCTCCTCTCTAGGTTAAGAGAACAAAGTTTTCTTAGAATGCAATTTTTGATAACAGACTATGGATTTCTTTACCTTTCATTGATTTATAATTGTTTTCATCATCTGTTTTTTTACTTCGGTAAAGTAAATAAGCCTTATTTAAGATTTTGGTACATGTAGGATGGACTAAGCTTTCCCCACTCTTGCAAGTTCCCTTAACCCTTCAGATTCTTCTCGTGGGACCAAGATCTCACTTTCCTCCAGAGGGACAATCCAAGCTTTTTATTAGTTGATCTGCCCCTGACATCAGAGTCCATTTGAGCACGAGTTGGCCTATAATTTAGGCATGAAACTATGACTACATAAAGAAAAGGTGACTTTATGATTCAGGGATGGCCATGATATGCCTTGCACTTCAGAGAAAATGGGTTAAAATGATTTTTTTTTCTTCAAAACTGCACAGCCAGTTCTTTCAGCATATGCAATTGAAAACATCTAGTCATTAGGTCAGTTTTCATTCCAATCCCAAAGAAAGGCAATGACAAAGAATATTCAAGCTGCTGCACAATTGCACTCATCTCACACACTAGTAAAGTAATGCTCAAAATTCTCCAAGTTCACATGAACTGTGAACTTCCAAATGTTCAAGAGGGATTTAAAACATGCAGAGAAACCAGAGATCAAACTGCCAACATCCACTGGATCATTGAAAAAGCAAGAGAGTTCCAGAAAAAAAGACATCTATTTCTGCTTTATTGACTATGCCAAAGCCTTTGACTGTGTGGATCACAATAAACTGGGAAAAATTCTGAAAGAGATGGGAATACCAGACCACCTGACCTGTCTCTTGAGAAACCTGTATGCAGGTCAGGAAGAAACAGTTCGAACTGGACATGGAACAACAGACTGGTTCTAACTAGGAAAAGGAATATGTCAAGGCTCTATATTGTCACCCTGCTTATTTAACTTATATGCAAACTACATCATGAGAAACACTGGCTGGAGGAAGCACATGCTGGAATCCAGATTGCTGGGAGAAATATCAATAATCTCAGATATGCAGATGACACCACCCTTATGGCAGAAAGTGAAGAAGAACTAAAGAGTCTCCAGATGAAAGTGAAAGAGGAGAGTGAAAAAGTTAGCTTAAAGCTCAGCATTCAGAAAACTAAAATCATTGCATCCAGTCTCATCACTTCATGGCAAATAGATGGGAAAACAGAGGTCAGGAGTTCCAGAGGTCAAGTGTGATTAGCCTCGAGACACCTCAGTGGAAACGGGCCTCATCTCGCCTGCAGGGGAGAACCTCCTGGATTTTACCGAGTTGCGGCAGGTGCTCTTGACTTACGACGGGGACCTCATGGACCCACTCTGGTGACCTCAGGAAAGGCCAGTCCCCATGCGAGTTGCTAGAGGGTCTGTCGCTGTTCCTCTCCCGTCGATGCCAGGGCCTAAGACCTTCTGTGGAGTCGGGGCCGGAACCTGAGGATTCCTCTCCAGGGCTGACATGCATCTTGGGGTATTTCTGGATTCTCCCCAGGGGAGTCAGTTCTCGTGTCGAGTAGGGGCATGCACGTGCGCTTTCCTCCCTTGCTGTAGCAGCAGTGTCACGCTTCCCGTCGCGTGGATCAAGGGATCTGTGGCTTTCCCTCGAGGCTGTCCCACGAGGCTTTCCCACAGGGCTGTCCCACGTGTCACCGTGGTGTGAGTCGATCCTCGGCATGAAAGTCGAGGGCAGTGCTGGGAAAACAGGTTTCCCTGGAATGGACTGAGACATCTGGGGGACTCGGTTGAATGGTGGCACGACCGCTGGGAGTTCTCTCGCCTTTCCTATGGAGAGCGCCTCCACTTGAGATGCGTCGGGAACGCCGGGAAATTTTTTCCGACCGACCACGCAGGGAAAGGATCCCTCCTCTCGAGCTAGGAGGCAGAAACGGGGCCCCTCTGGATGAGGGCGGGGCACTCGTGCTTCCTCTCGAGTGGAGACGGGTATGTCGGGGAACTTCTTGAGTTGGCAGCAAGGTTTGTGAAAGACCCCTTGGAAGTTCCAGAGGTAGATGTGATTAGGCCTCGAGACGCCTCAGCGGAAATGGGCCTCGTCTCGCCTGGAGGGGAGAACCTCCTGGATTTTCTCGAGTTGCGGCAGGTGCTCTCGACTTACGACGGGGACCTCAGGACCAGACTGGTGGCTTCAAGAAAGGCCAGTCCCCATGTGCGTTGCTCGGGGGCCTCTTGGGATTACTCTCCTGTCGATGCCGGGGCCTAAGACCTTGTGTGGAGTCGGTGACGGAACCTGAGGATTCCTCTCCAGTGCTGACATGGATCTTGGGGTACTTCTGGAGTCTCCCAGGGGAGTCAGTCCTCGTCTCGAGTGGGGATATGCACGTGCCCTTTCCTCCCGAGCTGTAGCAACAGTGTCACGCTTCCCTTTGCGTGGATCATGCGATCTGTGGCTTTCCCTCGAGGCTTTCCCATGAGGCTTTCCCACGAGGCTTTCCCACAGGGCTGTCCCACGTGCCACCGTGGTGTGAGTAAATCCTCGGCTTGAAAGTCGAGGCAGTGCAAGGAAAACAGGTTTCCCTTGAATGGACTGAGACATCTGGGGGACTCTGGGAAAGGTGGCACGACCCTGGAGTTCCTCTCGCCCTCCTGTGGAGAGCGCCTCCTCTTGAAATGCGACGGGAACGCCGGGAATTCTTTCCCGTCCACGCAGGGAAAGGATTCCTCCTCTCGAGCTAGGAGGCGGAAACGGGGCTCCTCTGGATGTGGGCAGAACTCTCGTGCTTCCTCTCGAGTGGACACGGGTATGTCGGGGAATTTCCTGAGTTGCAGCAAGGGTGTGAAGGACCCTTTGGAAGTTCCAGAGGTTAGGTGTGATTAGCCTCGAGATGCCTCAGCGGAAATGGGCCTCATCTCGCCTGGAGGGGAGAACCTCCTGGATTTTCTCCAGTTGCGGCAGGTGTTCTCGACTTACGACGGGAACCTCAGGGACCCGCTCTGGTGGCCTCAGGAAAGGCCAGTCCCCATGCGAGTTGCTCGGGGGCCTCTTGGGATTCCTCTCCCTTCGATGCCAGGGCCTAAGACCTTGTGTGGAGTCGGTACCGAAACCTGAGGATTCGTCTCCAGTGCTGACATGGATCTTGGGGTACTTCTGCAGTCTCCCCAGGGGAGTCAGTCCTTGTCTCGAGTGGGGGCATGCACGTGCGCTTTCCTCCCGAGCTGTAGCAGCAGTTTCGCGCTTCCCCTGGCGTGGATCAAGGGATCTGTGGCTTTCCCTCGAGGCTTTCCCTTGAGGTTTTCCCACGAGGCTTTCCCACGAGGCTTTCCCACAGGGCTGTCTCACGTGCCACCGTGGTGTGAGTCAATCCTCCTCTTGAAAGTCGAGGCAGTGCAGGGAAAACAGGTTTCCCTGGAATGGACTGAGATATCTGGGGGTCTCTGGGA
The DNA here is from genome assembly GCF_001704415.2 of Capra hircus. Taxonomy (NCBI): domain Eukaryota; kingdom Metazoa; phylum Chordata; class Mammalia; order Artiodactyla; family Bovidae; genus Capra; species Capra hircus. Next base: position 3,492 of record NW_017212025.1, read on the forward strand.
ATGGTGGCATGAACCTGGAAATCCTCTCGCCTTTCATGTGGAGAGCGCCTCCGCTTGAGATGCGACGGGAACGCAGGGAATTCTATCCCGAACTCGCAGGGAAAGGATCCCTCCTCTCGAGCTAGGAGGCGGAAACGGGGCTCCTCAGGATGTGGGGGGAACTTTCGTGCTTCCTCTCGAGTGGAGACTGGTATGTCGGGGAGCTTCTTGAGTTGCAGCAGGGTGTGAAGGACCATTCTGGAGTCTCTCCAGGGGAGTCAGTCCTCGTCTCGGAGTGGGGGCACGCACGTGCGCTTTCCTCCCGAGCTGTAGCAGCAGTGGCACTCTTCCCTTCGCGTGGATCAAGGGATCTGTGGCTTTCAATTGAGGCTTTCCCACGAGCCTTTCCCAGGAGGCTTTCTCACAGGGCTCTCCCACCTGCCACCGTGGTATGAGTCGATCCTCGGCTGGAAAGTCGAGGCAGTGCACGGAAAACAGGTTTCCCTGGAATGGACTGAGACATCTGGGGGACTCTGGGAATGGTGGCACGACCCTGGAGTTCCTCTCGCCTTTCCTGTGGAGAGCGCCTCCTCTTGAGATGCGACGGGAACGCGGGAATTCTTTCCCGACCACGCAGGGAAAGGATCCCTCCTCTCGACCTAGAAGCCGGAAACGGGGCTACTCTGGATGTGGGCAGAACTCTCGTGCTTCCACTAGAGTGGAGACGGGTATGTCGGGGAACTTCTTGATTTGCAGCAAGGGTGTGGATGACTCTTTGGAAGTTCTAAAGGTTAGGTGTGATTAGCCTCGAGACGCCTCAGCGGAAATGCGCCTCATTTCGGCCTAGACGGGGGAACCTCCTGGATTTTCTCGAGTTGCAGCAGGTGCTCTCGACTTATGTCGGGGACCTCAGGGACCTGCTCTGGTGGCCTCAGGAAAGGCCAGTCCCCAAGCAAGTTGCTCGGGGGCCTCTAGAGATTCCTCTCCCGTCGATGCCGGGGCCTAAGACCCTGTGTGGAGTCGGTGCCCGGAACCTGAGGATTGCTCTCCAGTGCTGATATCGATATTGGGGTACTTCTGGAGTCTCCCCAGGGGAGTCAGTCCTCGTCTCGAGTGGGGGCATGCACCTGCTCTTTCCTCCCGAGCTGTAGCAGCAGTGTCACGCTTCCCGTCGCGTGGATCATGGGATCAGCGACTTTCCCTCGAGGCTTTCCCATGAGGCTTTCCCAAGAGGCTTACCCACAGGGCTGTTCCACGTGCCACCGTGGTGCGAGTCGATCCTCGGTTTGAAAGTCGAGGCAGTGCAGGGAAAACAGCTTACCCTGGCATGGACTGAGACATTTGCGGGACACTGGGAATGGTCGCACTACCCTGGAGTTCCTCTCGCCTTTCCTGTGGGAGTGCCTCCTCTTTAGATGCGACGGGAACGCCGGGAATTCTTTCCCGATCACGCAGGGAAAGGATCCCTCCTCTCCAGCTATGAGGCGGAATCGGGGCTCCTCTGGATGTGGGCGGGACTCTGGTGCTTCCTCTCGAGTGGAGACGGGTATGTCGGGGAACTTCTTGAGTTGCAGCAAGGGTGTGAAGGACCCTTTGGAAGTTCCAGGTGTTAGATGTGTTTAGCCTCGAGACGCCTCAGCGGAAATGGGCCTCATCTCGCCTGGAGGGGAGAACCTCCTGGATTTTGTCGCGTTTCGGCAGGTGCTCTCGACCTACGACGGGGACCTCAGGGACCCGCTCTGCTGGCCTCAGGAAAGGCCAGTCCCCATCCGAGTTGCTCGCGGGCCTCTCGGGATTCCTCTCCCGTCGATGCCGGGGCCTAAGATCTTTTGTGGAGTGGGTGCCGGAACCTGAGGATTCCTCTCCAGTGCTGACATGGATCTTGGGTACTTCTGGAGTCTCCCCAGGGGAGTCAGTCCTCGTGTCGAGTGGGGGCATGCACGTGCGCTTTCCTCCCGAGCTGCAGCAGCAGTGACGCGCTTCCCTTCGCGTGGATCAAGGGATCTGTGGCTTTCCCTCGAGGCTTTCCCACTAGGCTTTCCCACAGGGCTGTCCCACGTGCCACCGTGGTGTGAGTCGATCCTCGGCTTGAAAGTCGAGGCAGTGCAGGGAAAACAGGTTTCCCTGGAATGGACTGAGACATCTGGGCGACTCGGAATGGTGGCACGACCCTGGAGTCCTCTGCCTTTCCTGTGGAGAGCACCTCCTTTTGAGATGCGACGGAAACGCTTGGAATTCTTTCCCGACCACGCAGGGAAAGGAACCCTCCTCTCGAGCTAGGAGGGGGAAACGGGGTTCCTCTGGATGTGGGCGGGACTCTCGTGCTTCCTCTCGAGTGGAGACGCGTATGTCGGGGAACTTCTTGATTTGCAGCAAGGGTGTGAAGGACCCTTTGGAAGTTCCAGCTGTTAGATGTGTTTAGCCTCGAGACACCTCAGCGGAAATGGGCCTCATCTCGCCTGGAGGGGAGAACCTCCTGGATTTTCTCGATTTATGGCAGGTGCTCTCGACTTACGATGGGGACCTCAGGGACCCGCTCTGGTGGCCTCAGGAAAGGCCAGTCCCCATGCGAGTTGCTCGGGGGCCTCTCGGGATTCCTCTCCCGTCGATGCTGGGGCCTAAGACCTTGTGTGGAGTCGGTGCCGGAACTTGAGCATTCCTCTCCAGTGCTGACATGGATTTTGGGGTACTTCTGGAGTCTCTCCAGTGGAGTCAGTCCTCGTCTTGAGTGGGGGCATGCACATGCGCTTTCCTCCCGAGCTGTAGCAGCGGTGTTACGCTTCCCTTCGCGTGGATCAAGGGATCTGTGGCTTTCCCTCGAGGCTTTCCCACGCGGCTTTCACACGAGGCGTTCCCACGAGGCTTTCCCAAAGGGCTGTCCTACATGCCACCGTGGTGTGAGTCGATCCTCGGCGTGAAAGTCGAACCAGTGCAGGGAAAACAGGAACCTCCTTCCCCACAGTAGGTGGCACACTGTCCCCTTGGGTGGGTATCTCCAGGGCACTCGCGCTGGTGGTTTGCCCGCGGAGGTGCGGGCCTCAGGCTCCATGTGAGAAAAGCCCCAAATGGCATTAGCTGCCAGTCCAGACGCTGGCCCCTCAGGTCTCTGGCCGGAGCCTTGGGCTCCAGGCAACTCAAAGCCCTCGGTGTTGGCACTCTGTGACTGCTGTAGTGAAAGGACGCCAAGAGCCCACGGAGGAGTTGGGGAGGGGGCATGGGGGAAACGGAGGCGAGGACAGCGAGGGATCTAGGTGGAGGCGCTGGAGAGAGCGTCTGGTGTCCCGGAATGCCTCGGAGGAGCCAGCGGGGGACAGTCGAGGCCCAGGGACCTGTGGAATGTGAAAAGGCGGGAAATCCCAGAGCAAGGCAGGCTGGGAAAGGGGGCATTGGTGGCCAATTCATAGGGACCTTGGGGCGTTTCCTGGGCGGTAAGCTCCCTTGGCACTGCTGAGGGCCCCTGATTGATCCACCCGGGGTTGATCCCACCCCCCGCTGCGAGGGAGGGCCACAAACCAAAGCCCGCGAACTGCCCGCCCACCCCAACGGGGATCGTGGCGGTCCAGGGCACAGCTGTGCCCGGGAAAAGCCCACTCGCTCCACGGGACTCCGTCCAGGGTCTGTGCTTGGAACGAGGCCAGGGGCAGCCCCCTCCATCTACCCACCCAAACCCTATTGACGTCAATGGTGGCGGAGACGCCTCCCGTTCTCCAGAGTCCTAAGCTGCTGGGTCCCCGCCCACTCGGCCAGCAGTCTGCAGCGTGCCCGTGTGCCTCTCCCACCATGGCTTCGTCAGACTCCTCCAGCACCTCAAGCGGTACGTTTGCCCTCGGTCCCTGTGGTCGGATCACATCTCAGGGGATTTGCGGGTGGCCTGGGCAAGGGCTCTCGGCCAATGTGTTGACCCCCCTCCCACCCGAGAACGGCTGGGACCCATCGGCCAGGCCCGGGGTTCCGAGGCGTCAGGTGTGCCCAAAGTTGGAGGGCGTGGCATCGTTCGTTCATCTTGCTCCTTTGGCACACACATGGCTTCTCCGTTCTCTTTTCTGGGAAGGCAGTGTTGTTTCAGGGTGCGTCCTGCAGGGGGGCGGGGGCCGGGGTTGCGGGGTGGTGGGAGCGGGTGCTGTGCTGGGATGAGGCCCTTTATCCTCACATCTTCCTGTGGGAATGGGAGTCGGGGAGCTCTGTGGCCTTGCTGCCTTCACTGGCTTCCTCTGCACAGGGGCCTAGTGGCTTCTGCCTTTTGTCAGGCGTTACGGAGTTTGGGCTTCGCTTTGGTGGCCTTGGCCTTTGCCTTGGCCTGGGCCTTGGCCTTGCCCTTGGCGGTGCCCTTGCCCTTGCCTTGGTCTTGGGCTTGGCCTTGCCCTGCCCTTGAACTTGACCTTGACCTTGACCTTGAACTTGACCTTGACCTTGACTTTGAACTTGAAATTGGCCTTGACCTTGACCTTGAACTTGAACTTGACCTTCACCTTGAACTTGAACTTCAACTTGAACTTGAACTTGAACTTGACGTTGAACTTGAACTTGAACTTGACGTTGAACTTGAACTTGAACTTGATCTTGACCTTGTACTTGAACTTGAACTTGACCTTGAAATTCAACTTGAACTTGAACTTCAACTTGAACTTGAACTTGACCTTGACCTTGACCTTGAACTTGAACTTCAACTTGAACTTGAACTTCACCTTGAACTTGAACTTCACCTGACCTTGAACTTGAACTTCAACTTGAACTTGAACTTCAACTTGAACTTGACTTGACCTTGACCTTGAACTTGAACTGACCTTGACCTTGAACTTCAACTTGAATTTGACCTTGACCTTGAACTTCAACTTGATCTTGAACTTGACCTTGACCTTGAACTTGACCTTGACCTTGACCAACAACGGGAGACCTCGAGATTTGCTCAGAGCATCGGAGGTCCTGAAGCAGGGCCCTGTATCTCCCCTTCCCTTTGTGATCATTGCAAAGACATTCCTAGCTGATAGCGGGAGTGCCCCTGAAGAAGCAAGCAGTGGGAGTGTGTTTGACACGACTGTGTGCCTTCCTGGCCTCATCTCCACAAGGGGCCTTTCCTCTCGAATAGGCCCCATGTCCCCTTGGGGAGGGTGTCATGCCTCTTTTCTCCTCACTGCCAAAGGGTGGAGCCAAGCTCGCTCTGTCAGAGGTACAAAAACAGCAATTGAATGGGTTTTCAAGCTCTTGCTAGGCTGCACCCTTTCAGGGCCCACTTTACTGAAACAGGTGCTCTGTGGCCCCTGGTTGGGTATGCAGGTTCACAAACAGGGTGAGATCCTGTCCAAGCCAAGAATTTTCCTGAAAGACCTAGGCTCACTAGAGCTCTCCTCCAGAGCAAAGGGATAGAGGAGATGTATGGAGGAGTCTTTGCCTTTCCCTGTGAGTGTGGGGCTACTCCCTACGGCCCCAAGCTCAGGGATAACTGCCTCTAAGAAAGGAATGGCAAGAAGCGCTATTCTTGGAGGTTGGGACAGGGAGTTCGCAGCATGTGGGGAAAGAAAGACTTCTTCGGGGAAGAAGAGGCAACCACCGGGGGTGTGTTTGCAAGCCTCTATTTGGAAGGAACAGGTTTGCTTATACAACTCAAGACCTCCAGATCTGCTCAGAGGACTGAAGTTCCAGAGACAGGGCCATGTATCTCCCCTTCCCTTTGAGATCCTTGCAAAGACATTCCTAGCAGATCGTGGGAGTGCCCATGAAGAAGCAAGCAGCGGGAGTGTGCTTGACATCACTGGCTGCCTACCTGGGCTCAGGCTCCTCAAGGGGCCTTTCTCTCCTGGTAGGCCCTATGTCCCCTTTGGGAGAGGGTGGTGCCCTCTTCCCTCCACACTGCCAAAGGGTGGAGGTGGAGCAAACTCGTTCTCCCCGAGGTTAAAAAAAAAAGACAAATTGGATGGATTTTTAAGCTCTTGCTATGCTGCACCCCTCCAGGACCCACTCGAGCAAAACAGGTGCCCTGTGGCCCCTAGGTCGGGTATGCAGGTTCACACACTGGGTGGGATCCCGTCAAAGCCAAGAATTTTCCTGACAGACCTAGGCTCACTAGAGCTCTCCTCCAGAGGAAAGGGGACAGAAAAGACGTGTGTGTGGAGGTGGCTCTGCCTTTCCAGGTCCCAATCTCAGGGATAACTGCCCCTAAGAAAGGAACTGCTGCTGCTGCTGCTGCTAAGTTGCTTCAGTCGTGTTCGACTCTGTGCGACGCCATAGACGGTAGCCCACTAGGCTCCCCCGTCCCTGGGATTCTCCAGGCAAGAACAGTAAGTGGGTTGCCATTGCCTTCTCCAATGCATGAAAGTGAAAATGAAAGTGCAGTCGCTCAGTCGTGTCCGACCCTCAGCGACCCCACGGACTGCAGCCTACCAGGCTTCTCCGTCCATAGGATTTTCTGAAAGGAACTGCAAGACGCGCTTTTCCTGGAGGCTGGGAAAGGGAGTTCGCAGGATGTGGGGAAAGAGATCCTCCTTCGAGGAAGAATAGGCGGCCACTTGTTTTGTGTTGCAAACCTCTATTTGGAAGGAACAGGTTAGCTTATACAAAGGGAGACCTCCAGATCTGCTCAGAGGACCGAAGTTGCAGAGGCAGGTCGGTGTATTTTCCCTTCATTTTGCGATCCTTGCAAAGACATTCCTTGCTGATAGATATTCAGCAAGGGCCTTTGAGACTGTTGTTTTCTTTCCTAGGTTCAAAGATTCCTTCAGTTCCTAATATAGATATCCTAGAAATTAACTGACATCCGTGAAAATCTGATATGTCCTGGTCAAATGCTGTCAGTTATAATTCCAGTTATCATATTAAAGCATTTCAAGTCGCAGCAGTGACCAGATTACATTGTCAATTTCTATTTAATCAGGTTTTAACCATGTCTTCTATGATTTCACACTGATGCCTTTACAGAAATACTGCTACTTCAAGATATATGGAATATACATTTTTTAAGCTTACCGATAATTTGTTTGTTTGTTTGTTTGTCTTCTGGTAAGCTGGTACCAGATGGAATTTAGTCTCCTCTCTAGGTTAAGAGAACAAAGTTTTCTTAGAATGCAATTTTTGATAACAGACTATGAGTTTCTTTACCTTTCATTGATTTATAATTGTTTTCATCATCTGTTTGTTTACTTCGGTAAAGCAAATAAGCCTTATTTAAGATTTTGGTACATGTAGGATGGACTAAGCTTTCCCACTCTTGCAAGTTCCTTAACCCTTCAGATTCTTCTCGTGGGACAAAGATCTCACTTTCCTCCAGAGGGACAATCCAAGCTTTTTATTAGTTGATCTGCCCCTGACATCAGAGTCAATTTGAGCATGAGTTGGCCTATAATTTAGGCATGAAACTATGACTACATAAAGAAAAGGTGACTTTATGATTCAGGGATGGCCATGATATGCCTTGCACTTCAGAGAAAATGGGTTAAAATGATTTTTTTTTCTTCAAAACTGCACAGCCAGTTCTTTCAGCATATGCAATTGAAAACATCTAGTCATTAGGTCAGTTTTCATTCCAATCCCAAAGAAAGGCAATGACAAAGAATATTCAAGCTGCTGCACAATTGCACTCATCTCACACACTAGTAAAGTAATGCTCAAAATTCTCCAAGTTCACATGAACTGTGAACTTCCAAATGTTCAAGAGGGATTTAAAACATGCAGAGAAACCAGAGATCAAACTGCCAACATCCACTGGATCATTGAAAAAGCAAGAGAGTTCCAGAAAAAAAAGACATCTATTTCTGCTTTATTGACTATGCCAAAGCCTTTGACTGTGTGGATCACAATAAACTGGGAAAAATTCTGAAAGAGATGGGAATACCAGACCACCTGACCTGTCTCTTGAGAAACCTGTATGCAGGTCAGGAAGAAACAGTTCGAACTGGACATGGAACAACAGACTGGTTCTAAATAGGAAAAGGAATATGTCAAGGCAGTGTATTGTCACCCTGCTTATTTAACTTATATGCAGAGTACATCATGAGAAACACTGGGCTGGAGGAAGCACACGCTGGAATCCAGATTGCTGGGAGAAATATCAAGAATCTCAGATATGCAGATGACACCACCCTTATGGCAGAAAGTGAAGAAGAACTAAAGAGTCTCCTGATGAAAGTGAAAGAGGAGAGTGAAAAAGTTAGCTTAAAGCTCAGCATTCAGAAAACTAAAATCATTGCATCCAGTCTCATCACTTCATGGCAAATAGATGGGAACACATTGGAAACAGCAGCAGACTATTTTGGGGGGCTTGGAAATCACTGCAGGTGATGGCTGCCTCCATGAACTTAAAACATATTTATGACTTGGAAGAAAAGTGATGACCAAACTAGACAGCATATTAAAAAGCCGAGACGTTGCTTTGCCAACAAAGATCCATCCAGTCAAGGCTATGGTTTTTTCCATATGTCATGGATGGATATGAAAGATGTACTATAAAGAAAGTGACAGCTGAAAATTAGATGCTTTTGAACTGTGGTGTTGGAGAAGATGCTTGTAGGTCGCTTAGACTACAAGGAGACGCAACCACTCCATCCTAAAGGAAATCAGGTCTGAATATAGATTGGAAGGACTAATACTGAACCTGAAACTCCAATACTTTGGCCACTTGATGTGAAGAGCTGACTCACTTGGAAGTTGCTTTGATTTTGCCTGTGAGTGTGGGAGCCCTCCCTGGGCAAAGGGCCTCAGGGGTCATTGCCACTGAATCACGACCTCCAAGCAAGCGCATTCCAGCTGTGTGACATTCAGGAAGCAGGAGACTGGGAAAACTATCTTCCTTAGAGGAAGGAAAGTCATCCACAGAGAGTGTGTTTTCAGGCCTCTCTTTGCAGCAAGTGTTTTGCTTCTCAGACATCAGAGCTGCAGGCTTGCTCTGAGGGCCTCAATTGCAGAGTCAGGGCTGTGTGTCTCACTGCACTTTCCAAGCATTGCAGACACATTCCTAGGTTGGAGCAGTGCTTCCCATGAGAAAGAAGCCTCGGGAGTGTGTCTTGAGCGGGCTGAGTGCCATGCTAGGGTCACCTAGTCGAGGGCACCTTGCACATCCAATGGGCCCCAGGCGAGTAGCTATGGACCGGCCCTTCGGTTGAGATATCCCAAAGCAGGGAACAAAGCTAGCTCTGTCAGAAGGAGGAAAACAGCAATGGGATGGATTTTCAAGCAGTTGCTAAGTCACACCACGTTAGGGCTCCCCGGGAAAGAAATGCGAATTTTGGCCTCTAGGCCCAGTATCCAGATGTGTGCACAGGATATTTTCCCCACAGGATCCAAGAATGTTCCAGACAGACCTAAGCTCACTAGCTCTCTCCTGCAGAGGAAATGAAATATTGTTGCTGAACCACGAAAAGATGCTGGGATTCTTGGCTTATGGAGGAGAAGAATTCAATCCAGGGCCCAAGACGAGGCTTGATTGCTCAGAGCTTTTGTGCAATAGAGTTTTATTAAAGTATAAAGGAGATAGAGAAAGCTTCTGACAGAGACATCACAAGGGGCAGAAAACGTACCCCTTGCTAGTGTTAGTAATGGAGTTATATACTCTCCAATAAGTTATGACAACGAACAAAAGAATGTCTGGAGGTTGTAAAGACTCACTAGACCTACTCCCATAATTGACATTTTAAGATAACAGGATTAGCCAGAAGGTTTTTTCCAGAGACCGTCCTCAAGAAGGATGCATGATTGTTATATAATCCTAAGGAATGTAGAGGGAAAAACAGTTTGTCCTTTCTTCCTCCTTGAGAATTCTAGAGCCCCTCTCTCCTTGGGGACCCTTGAACTTCTTAGAAACCTGCCTTGGCAATGACTCTCTCAGAAACATGATTGAACAGCCGTTTGGAGCTTCCTTTGACTTTCCCTGGGAGGGAGGGAGCCCTCCCTGAGCACAGGGCCTCAGGGGCCATGGCCAATGAAAAAGAATCTCCCAGCAAGTGCTTTTCAGCCCTGTGTGACTCTCAGCCCACAGGAGGCTGAGAAAACTCTCTTCCTTGGAGGAAGGAAAGGCAGCCCAAGAGTGTGTTTTCAGGCCTGTATCTTGCAGCAAGTGTTTGGCTTGTTAGACAGAAGACCTGCAGGCCTGTTCCAACAGACTCAATTCCAGAATCAGGGCCTTGTGTCTCCCTGCAGTTTCCTGGCCTTGCAAACACATTCCTAGGTTGAGAGCAGTCCTGCCCATGGGGACTGCTGCGGGAGTGTGTCTGAGGGGGGCCAGGTGTCATGCTGGGGTCACCTGGTCGAGGGCACCTTGCACCTCCAATGGACCCCAGGCAAGGAGTTGCAGGCCACCACCTTGCTTCTGAAATCCCAAAATGGGGAGCAAAGCTCGCTCTGTCAGAGGGAAGAAAACAGCAACAGGATGGATTTTCAAGCAGTTGCTAGGCTGTACTGCGTTAGGGCTCCAAGGAAGGAAAATGCGAATTTTAGCCCCTACGACTGGTATCCAGGTGGGCTCCCAGGATGATTTCCCCGCAGGATCCAAGAACGTTCCAGACAGACCTGGGCTCACTAGCTCCCTCCTGCAGAGGAAACATGAGAGAACAGCTGTTTGGAGGTTGCTTTGACTTCCCCTGGGAGGGTAGGATCCCTCCCTGGGTGCAGGGCCTCAGGGGCCATTGCCGCTGAGAAATGCCCTCTAAGCCAGACCTTTGCAGCCTTGTATGACTCAGCACGGAGGAGACTGGAAAGCTCTCTTCCTTGGAGGAAGGAAAGGCAGCCCCAGAGAGTGTGTTTTCACACCTGTATCTTGCAGCAAGTGTTTGGCGTCTCAGACGTCAGACCTCCAGGCCTGCTCCAACGGCCTCAGTTCCAGAGTCAGGGCCGTGTGTTTCCCTGCATTTTCTGAGCCTTGGGAACACATTCCTAGGTCAGAACAGTCCTGCCCATGGGGAAGGAGGCTGCGGGAGTGTGTCTGAGGGGGTCGGGTGCCATGCTGGGGTCCAATAGACCCGGTACCTCCAATAGACCCCAGGACAACAGCGGTGGGGCTCCCCTGGCTTCCGAAATGCCAAAGCGAGAAGCAAAGCTAGCTCTATCAGAAGGAAGAAAAGAGCAATCGGATGGATGTTCAGGCTGTTGCTGGGCCGCACCACTTCAGGGTCCCCCCCGAGAGGAACAGGCGCCCTGTGGCCCCTAGGTCCGATATGCAGGTTAACACCACAGGGTGTGTCCCCATAGGAGCCAAGAATTTTCCTGACAGATCTAGGCTCACTAGAGCTCTCCCTACAGGGCAAAAGGGGTAGAACAGACTGTGGATGTGACTCTGCCTTTCCCAGCGAGCATGGGGCCCTCCCTACGGCCCCGGCTCCAGGGAAAATTGTCCCTGAAAAATGACCTCCAAGAAGCGCTTTTCCAGCAGGCTGGGATGCAGAGTTCACAGGATGCGGGGAAAGTGATCGTCCTTCAGGGAAGAAGAGGCAGCCACCAGTGTGTGTTTGCAAGCCTGTATTTGGAAGAAACTGGTTAGCTCCTTCAAGGGGAGACCTCCAGGTCTGCTCAGAGGACCGAAATTCCAGAGGCAGCACCATGCATCTCCCTGTCCTTTCTGAGCCTTGGAAAGACATTCCTAGCTTATAGCGGTATTGCTCATGAAGAAGCAGGATGCAGGAATGTGTCAGACATGACTGGGTGCCTTCCTGGGTTCAGCTCCGTGAGGGGCATTTCCACTCAGAGTAGGTCCCATGCCTCCTTGGGGAGGAAGTGGGGCCCGCTTGCCTCCAAATTGCCAAAAGGCTGGAACAAAGCTAGTTCTATCAGAGGTAAGAAAAGAGCAATTGGATGGATGTGGAAGCTGTTGCTGGGCCGCACTGCTTCAGGCCCCCCACCCCTCCGCCCCCGAGAGAAACAGGCGGCCCTGTGGCCCCTAGGTCCTGGATGCAGTTTCACACATAGAATGTGTCCCCATAGGAGCCAAGAATTTTCCTGACAGACCTAGGCTCACGAGAGCTCTCCTACAGAGCAAAGGGGATGGGACAGATGTGTGGCTGTGGCTCTGCCTTTCCCTGGGAGTGTGGAGCCGCTCCCTATGGCCCCGGGCTCCAGGGGAAATTGCCCCTGAATAATGACCTCCAAGAAGCGCTTTTCCAACTGGCTGAGACGTGGAGTTCTCAGGATGCAGGGGAAAGCGAGTGTCCTTCGGGGAAGCAAAGGCAGTCACCTGTTATCATGACTTACTAGAATAGTAGGTACCTTCTCCGGTTGGGCAGAGGCCTTCCCTACCTGATCTGAAAAAGAAAATGAAGTAGCTCGCTGATTTGAGAAATAATTCCCAGACTTGGGTTTCCAACCAGTATAGAATCCGACAATGGCCCTGTCTTGTAGCCGCGTTAATTAACAGGTATGTGAAGCTCTAAATATCAAGTGGAAATTACATACAGCATATAGGCCCCAGTGTTCTGGAATGATGGAAAGAAACAACCAAACTCTTGAAGAGACACTTTCAAAATGGATCATAGAGACTGACTGTACATGGATGGGCTTGCTTCCGGCAGGACTTACTCATATTACGGGTAACCGCACGTTCCCACAGTTGTTGTCCTTATGAAATTTTCTATGGGAGACCCCCTCCCACAGTGAGGCAGGTGTTAGCAGATTTGACCACAAGTAAGGGGGTGGGATTTCACAGCAGATGGAACAATTAGGTAAGGTAATAAATCAGGTAACTAAGTTTGTATAAAAAAAGAATATCATTCCCCCTTGAGGAACAGATTCATGAATTTGTGCTCAGTGATCAGGTGTGGCTCAATGACTGGAAACACAATTCCTTGGCCTGACATCGGAAAGGTCCTTATACTGTTGTTTTAGCCACAATTCTGAAAGAGATGGGAATACCAGACCACCTAACCTGCCTCTTGAGAATCTGGATGAAGGTCAGGAAGCAACAGTTAGAGCAGGACATGGAACAACAGACTGGTTCCAAAAAGGAAAAGGAGTATGTCAAGGCTGTATATTGTCACCCTGTTTATTTAACTTATATGCAGAGTACATCATGAAACATGCTGGGATGGAAGATACATGACTGGAATCAAAGATTGCCGGTAGAAATATCAATCAACTTAGATATGCAGATGACACCACCATTATGGCAGAACGTGAAGAGAAAGGGTATGTCGGGGAACTTCTTGAGTTGCAGCAAGGGTGTGAAGGACCCTTTGGAAGTTCCAGAGGTTAGGTGTGGTTAGTCTCGAGATGCCTCAGCAGAAATGGGCCTCATGTCGCCTGGAAAGGAGAGGCTCCTGGATATGCTCTCCGAGTTTCAGCAGTGATTCTCTCCCGTCGATGCCGGGCTAAGACCTTGTGTGGAGTCGGGGCCGGAAGCTGAGGATTCCTCTCCAGTGCTGACATGGATTTTGGGGTACTTCTGGAGTCTCCACAAGGGAGTCAGGCCTCGTCTCGAGTGGGGGCATGAGCGTGCCCTTTCCTCCCATGCTGTAGCAGCAGTGTCACGCTTCCCCTTGCGTGGACCAAGGGATCTGTGGCTTTCCCTCGAGTCTTTCCCACGAGGCTTTCCCACAGGGCTGTCCCACGTGTCACGGTGGTGTGAGTCGATCCTCGGCATGAAAGCCGAGGCAGTGCAGGGAAAACAGGTTCTG
>NW_017212026.1:0-17054 GCF_001704415.2 Capra hircus
CTGGAGTAACAGCCAAATTTGGTCATGGAGTATAAAATGAGGCAAGGCAAAGGCTAATAGTGTTTTGCCAAGAGAATGCACTGGTCATAACAAACACCCTCTTCCAAGAACACAAGAGAGGACTCTACATGTGGACATGATCAGATGGTCAGTACTGAAATCATGTTGATTATATTCTTTGCAGCCAAAGATGGAGACGCTCTATACAGTCAGCAAAAACAAGACGGGAGCTGACTGTGGCTCAGATCATGAACTCTTATTGCCTAATTCAGACTTAAATTGAAGAAAGTAGAGAAACCCACTAAACCATTCAGGTATGGCCTAAATCAAATTCCTTATGATTATACAGTAGAAGTGACAAGTAGATTCAGGGCATTAGGTCTGATGGGCAGAGTGCCTGATGAATTATGGACAGAGGCACGTGACATTGTACAAGAGGCAGGATCAAGACCATCGCCAAGAAAAAGAAATGCAAAAAGGCAAAATGGCCTCCTCAGAGGCCTTCTCAGACATGAGGAGGCCTTACAAATAGCTGAGAAAAGAGGAGAAGTGAAACCAAAGGAGAAAAGGAAAGATATATCCATTTGAATATAGAGTTCCAAAGAATAGGAAGGAGAGATGAGAAAGCCTTCCTCACTGATCAATGCAAAGAAACAGAGGGAAACAATGGAATGGGAAAGACTAGAGATCTCATCAAGAAAGTTACACATACCAAGGGAATATTACAGGCAAAGATGGGTAAAATAAAGGACAGAAATACTATGGACCTAACAGAAGCAGAAGTTATTAAGAGGAGGTGGCAAGAATACACAGAAGAACTATACAAAAAAATCTTCATGACCCAGATAATCATGAAGGTGTGATCACTAACGTAGAGCCAGATATCCTGGAATGTGAAGTCAAGTGGGCCTTAGGAAACATCACTATGAACAAAGCTAGCGGAATTGATTGAATACCAGTTGAGTTCTTTCAAATCCTAAAAGATGATGCTGTGAACGTGCTGCACTCAATATGCCATCACATTTGGAAAACTTAGCAGTGGACATGGGACTGGAAAAGGTCCAGTTTTTATTCCAGTCCCAAAGAAAGGCAATGCCAAAGAATGCTCAGGACTACCGCTCAATTGCACTCATCTCACAAGCTAGCAAGGTAATGCTCAAAATTCTCCAAGCCAGGCTTCAGCAATATGTGAACCTGATGTTCAAGCTGGCTTTAGAAAAGGCAGAGAACCAGAGATCAAATTGCCAACATCTGCTGGACCATCAAAAAAACCAGAGAGTTCCAGAGAAACACCTATTTCTGCTTTATTAACTATGCCAAAGCCTTTGACTGTGTGTATCACAATAAACTGATATTTCAGTAGCTGCGAGAAGACACTCATTCTCTAGAAAAGAGTATTTCTCCATCTGAGGGCCTATGTAGTTCCTGGGGAGGAGATATCTGTGGCTGCACCTGTGATACTATTTGTGGACATTTGGGAACAGGAGTCAAGTCAACTAAGAGCAGACTTGGGTCGTGAGTGAGGAATTCAGATTTTTCCTGTTTCCAATCTCCCTCTTATTGTGAATTTGCATCTATCACCTGTGAAAGGAGAACAATTTAGATTCCTTTTTATGATTCTTACCATTGCTGGGCATCTCGTTGGTATTGTGTTGCCTGGAAGCAGGTCTCCCAGAGCTCCTGAGCACAGGTCTCCTGTGATGCAGGATTTCCACATGCACTGAGGCCCAGGAGACCACATGAACTGATCTGGGAGGAGAGCTGGGATCCAACCTCACTGGGACTCATGTGAAATAGCCTGAGCCTCCCTCCCCACACCTGGTCCCAGGGATGCTTTGTCATAAGTACTTGCTTGACTACCTTCCACCAGGGGATTCTGTCCCATCCTCGTGTCTCAGTTCTAAACAAACTTCTCTTTTCTATTTCAGGCTCTTGTCTGAACTTCTCCAGAGAGGCTGCTGATCCTGGGGAAGGAGAAGAGAGCCTCTGGCTGCTCCAGGGGAAGAAAGGGGACGCTGGGTACGATGATGTTGAACTCAGTGCCCCGGGAACATCCCCAGTGACTTTCTTGTGATGCTGTATTAAATATGAGATGAAGCCTCAGATATTCTAATTGCCTGTATTTCAATAGAGTAGTGGTGACCTGTAATTGTGTCATATGAAAATTGCTCAAAATGAAATATTCTGAATAAATTAACTTTTTGCTGTGCTGTTAATTTAGCAAGTTCCATGTCAAATGCTTTTAGAGGATTGGCCCTCAAATTGCCATCTTCCTCAAAGGAAATGCAAGATGAGTGAGCTGACCTGCTTTCTCACCTATCTTAGAGGCTAATGAGGGCATGCTCACAAGTGCTTCAGGTCACCCTTATTTAGAAAAGTATGTAAACTTTGTCTACATTCACACACCCCTTCCTAACAAGATGAACTCATGGGAAAAATTAAAAAAACAGTTCTAAACATCTCTGAGTTTGTAGCTTGTTCTTGAACACCAGACTGGGTGTGAGCTTCAAAGTGAAAGGTTGGCTGGTGGGAAAGAATGGATACAGCTTTCCTTATCCTGCCTCAATATTCACAGGCCAATTAAAAATCTAACTGTACATAGCTACCTCTTCCTTTTTCATCTCTCATTTATTCCTTTAGTGGATACAGACACCTCTTTGCTCATCTCCCATGTCTTTTTGATTATCCAAACCTTCTAAATCCATTCTTTCTTCTCCATCTCTTCCTACTATTTTTTCAGGATGCTGCTATTTCTTGTCTCTCCAAGGATCTCTCCTTCTAAGAGAATTATATCAGTTCATATACATCTTCAAGTTGCTGGAAGGCCACTTGGTGCTCACCCACACCCTGTATTCAGGTGGGACAAGAGGGCAAGAAAGTGGAGGCCTAGGCAGAGGGGATCCAGAAGAATGGATGTAGATAGAAAGATCAGGAACATTTGGCTATTTATGTTTCAGAGATATGGATGGAGGCATCTGACATGACTGATCTCTTAGAGGAAGAATTTCAGACCACGGGGCTTCTTTGAAAACATCTATTTTTCAGATGTTTCAAGATTGCTTTAATCTGGTTACTACTGAAAATGTAATAGTGATCCTGCTGTGACTCCTCAGGGTAGAGAGAGCTGTCCTGAAGAAGTGGCAAAGTAAAGATTACGCTTACACAGCACTACCCCCGCAACCCCCCTGCACTCCCACCCCCCGGCCAATTCCATTGTGGACATGTGGAGAAGCTGCTGAACTAATATAAAACCTGAGAGTGCTGGCCTGGTTGTGAGCTGGACCCACCCAGTTGCTTGGTTGATGACTCTGGATGGTTTCCAGGGCTCCAACTTGCACTCGCGCTTGCACTCTTCATAGTTCTAGGCTGTGCTTGGGGATGGGAAGATGCCCAGGGCTTCTTCCAGGGCAGCTCACATGGCTGTTCACTTGGGAAGTGTGGAAATAGATGACATATGATGAAATAAGGCACACATGCAAGGAGCTCAGTAAACTCAAAGGAAACACAGATAAATGATTAAATTCAGGAAGACAATATATGAAGAAAATAAGATTTAAAAAATTATCATCATCATTATTATTGTTTTTATTTTTGGTTGCACTGAGTCTTTGTTGCTGCATATGGGCTTTCTCTAAATGCAGCAAGCACGTTTCTCTATGTGAGGGCTTCTCTTATTGTGAACAGGTTCTAGGCACCCAGGCTTCAAGGGTTGCAGCATCACCTCCTATTTGTGATTTGTGGGTTCTAGAGCTCAAGCTCAGTAATTGTTGAGCTAGGGTGTTACTTCACAGAATAAATTCAGATTTTTTTAACAGAGATAGAAATCATGAAAAAGGAAGTAAACAGGGAGTTTGCTGATGGTTTTGTGGTTAGGAGTCGATGCACTTGCTGCTGTGGTCTGGATTCAATGCCAGTCGGGGAAGTGAGATCCCTCAAGCTTTGCAGTGAGGCAAAGAGAAAAACAGAAGGAACAAAACAGAAAAATGAACCAAACGGAAATTCAGATGCTTAAGATTCAGTTCAGGTCAGTGGTTCAGTCGTGTCCAACTCTGTGACCCCATGGACCTCAGCACGCCAGGCTTCTCTGTCCATCACCAACTCCTAGAGCTTGCCCAAACTCATGTCCATTAGTCGGTGATGCCATCATCCAGCTGTTTCATCCCTGGTCGTCCCCTTCTCCTCCTGCCCTCAATCTTTCATAGCATTAGGGGCTTTCCTATTGAGTCAGTTCTTCACATTTGGTTGTCAAAATATTGGAGTTTCAGCTTCAGCATCAGTCCTTCCAGTGTATACTCTGGAGTGATTTCCTTTAGGATGGACGGGTTGGATCAGTTGCTTAAGGCTACAATGAATGACATGCAACAAAATGAAAAATGCTGCCTAGAGCATCAACAACAGCAGAAGACCCTGTAACTCAGAAGGCAGGACCATTGAGATTACCCAGCCAGGGGACAAAGGAAAAGAGGAATGACCAAGTGTGGAAGAACCTGTGTGAACTGTGGGGCAACATTCACAGAAACAACCTGCGCATTATTGGAGTCCCAGAAGGTGATAGAGGGAGAAAGGGACAGAGATTGCACTTCAAGAAATAATACCAGAAAAGTCCCAAATCTGATGAGATTTAGACATCCAAGTTCATGTAGCTAATAGGTCACTCCGCAGAGTTCATTCAAAATGATCATCCCCAAGACACATTACTTGTAATCAAGACAGAGAGAGAATTCTATAAGCAGCAAGAGAAGAGTAAATGCTCACAAAAGAGAATTTCCCTTAAAAATATCAGTGGACTTCTGAGTAGAAACCTGACAGTCCAGGAGAGAAAGGATGATATATTCAATCTTATGAAAAAAAAAAAACCTACCAACCAAGAATAATTTTCTCAGGAAAGTTGTTTTTCATAAATGAAGATGATATAGACTTTCCCGATATAAAGTCAAATCATGGATATCCTGTTGAGGGAAATGATATTTGACAGAATTCATCAACATTAGGCTTGTCTTACAAGATTGTTGAGGGCAATTCTTCAAACTTAATGAAGGATGCTGAGTTTTATATGAAAGAAGTAGAAATATGCAACAGACTTGTAAATGTAAGTGCTGAACCCAATTCCGCACACTCTAACGCTGAAATATGGTAGCGTGCTAACCGGTTAGCTTTAGTGTAAAGAAAGTATTAAAATAGCTATAGAGAAAAATATTTTGTTCGTGGATACACAATATAGAGAGAGGTAAATTGACATCAAAAACAAAATGCGTAGAAGGGGATAAAAGGGTAGAGCTTTTGCATGTCACTGGAATTAACTTGTTATCAGTGTAGTATATACTGTTGTCCCTCTAAGATGTTTTATGTGAGCCATGTGGCAACAAAAATGTAAAAGCCTACAGTAGATTCACAGAAAGTAACAAGAAGGGACTCAAAGAGCAACATTATCCAAAATCATCAGTTCACAGTTCTAACTGTTGTGCAGAACAGTTGAGTTGTCCTGGTCTCCACATCATCTTTCAAGATCAGCCTAAGAGGACTCTCCTTCAAAAAGTGAAAGACTAAGCTGTTTGTTATTTTAAGGCAAAGAAATCTTTTGGCCCCTCATCTCCTTCCTTATGTCATATTGATGGTGCAGCTGTACTTTTTTAATCGCAAATTTTCTTCCTGTGATATTGCTGTGTGATTTTAATGAAAAAACTGCCAATGATAAACCATATGAATATCCTGTTGGGTTTGATTAAGACTTATTAAGAAGCCACATGTAGGTACTTTGTGGTTTGTCTTGTGTATCCTCAGAGATAGAGATTTGCAGTGTTCGTTGTGACATATTTGTTGGTGGTAAGCTGCTTGTTTGTGAAAATCAAATCTTGCCTTGCTAATTGCAAGAACCATATGCCTTTAAAACAAAAATATTAGCTAAATGATGAGCTTATACACAGGCACAGGCCTCACTCCAATCCTGGGCCCTGGCAAGGCCTCAGACAATGCCTGCAGACTGCAGGCACCTTGGTTAGCATGCCCAGATTGGGAAGCATTCGGTGACAAGGAAAAGAGATCTGTTCACAGAGTCTTTGATGTTAAAGGAAGAAGACATTTTGCTGTGTTTCCAGTGTTCTTAGGCTGGTCTGCGGGCAGGACTCAGCTGCACCAAAGCTCCACATGCAACAGAGCCTCAGTTCATAGACTTTGAGTCTGAGCAATCACTCAGGCTTTGAACTCTGAGTGCCACCCCAGAGGCACTAACCTTAGGTCTCAGTGGTTTAAGAATCACCACCCACAAGAGCTCACTAGCTCTGCAGTTGGTAATTACATCAGCTCTGAGCAGAGGTGGGTGAATCATGAAGTTAATGAAGCGTGTTCTTCAGAGCCTCTCCTTGCACCAGCCACTTCCAAGTCCCAAGGGGGCCCTAGGGCTGTGGTTGAAACAGAGGACTCTATGATCCTTGCCCCTCACCGTGTCTTCTGCCTGCCTTTTGCCTGTGGAAAACTTTAGTCAAAGAATATGTTTAATTGGAGAAGCGAGAAATGTGGAAACAAAGGAAAACATTCAAAGGAGACCTAATAATAATATTGTAGTCATTACGCACAGTAAGGACCTTTAGTTCTTTCTCAAGGATTATGGATGATATTCTGAGCCATGTCCTGGGAGCTTCTTATAGATACAGAACACCAGGTGGAGCAGTGACTACGTGATGACCACACTGTACCCAGGACTTGAGCATCCATCCACAGTCCTGAGAACTGACCACAAGACATAGGAACAAGTCCACCTCAGCACTAAAGATTAACTGCGGACGTTTTGGATGGCATCATGGACTCAATGGGCATGAGTTTGGGCGAGTTCCAAGAGTTGGTGATGGACAGGGAAGGCTGGTGTGCTGTAGTCCATGGGGTGGCAAAGAGTCAGACATGACTGACCGACTGAACTGAATTGAAAGTAACCAAGATGACACTCATCAGACCACTCATGACCAACGTGAAGATGACTGTACTATTTCTGCATGTAACCCCCTCCCACTTTGTCTATAAACTCTCACCACCTGCTTGTCATGGGGGGTGAACGTTGGCCTTTGAACAGATGTCTGCCACTGCCCCTGCCAGTTGCCGGCATATGAAATAAAGCAAACTTTCTTTTCCACCAACCTGACCTGTTTACTGGCTTTTAAGCAGCGAGCAGCCAGACCCTACACACATACCTTTCGATAACATGATCACAAAGAGATAGGCTTTGAATGTGCCATTTTCTTCAGTTGAGGGGATGAAAATTCAGAAAAATTATTTCTTACCCAAAGGTGAAGAAATTAATTAACTACATAGAGCACTACATCCAGGAATCAGATTTGTTCAGGAAATCAAGAAGAAACTGAAGAGGTTTAGAAAGTACATGCTGCCTTTTCATTAGTACAGGATTGGTGGAAAGTAGAAATATGATGAACTGACTAACTCGAGCAAAGGAGAGCTGTGTAAGGATGAAGGTCGAGATGCTAAGAGACAAGTTTGGGAAAGTGAGCCTGACTGTCAGCACAGAGTGATGTAAAGGGAACAGGAGACGCACCAGGGGCCGGTGCTCTTAAACAGGACTTAGATCTAGTTGTTGGTCAACCAGAAATAGTGATTGAGAATCAACCAGGCCCAAGAGAGGATGCAAGCTGACCACCTGAGGGAGTATCTTGGGATGAAGACACAGAGGAAGAGGAGATCCAGGAAAGTACCTGATTCATGTGACAGCCTCTGTCTTTTTTTCAAGTCTTCCTTCCCCTTTGGATCTGTCAGAATAGACTCCGTTCTGCTACTGGAACAACTGACCCCCAGATCGCAGAGGCAACACACACATGCGTACACACACGCATCACCAACCTACACACGCACCGTGGTCAGCGAGGCAGCATCAGCTGGCATGTGCACCACTGGGAACACACAACTTCTGGGGCAGAAAAGAGAGAGGCTAGGGAGTCACAAGGGGTTTTCATGTCTCCACTCAGAAGAGACACATGTGGCACCACCCACGTTTCATTGGCCAGAATGAGTCACTGGGAGCTAGAAAAACAGCTATTTGATGAGTATTATTGTCAATGCCACATCCTTGGTAGCAATGCTGTCAGTTTTTTTCTTGCCTTGGTGAAGTTTCTGAGCTACAGCTTTGTGCAGAAATTAAATGTGATTGGACCCTCCCCAGAGTGAGATTTGAAGAAGGCGTTTTCTGTCTGGTTCCTTGGTCTGGTGTGTCTCTGACTCCTTACTCCGCTTCAGTCTGTGCCGAGTGGGATTAGTCAGATTCGTGTCTCCCCATCCCTTTCCCACTCAGTAGCATTAACTCCGGGTGGTTTTCAGCATTTGTTCATGCATTCATTTCTTTATTTATCCACTATTTGTTAAGCTCTTTCTTTGTTTTTTTTTAATATAAATTTATTTATTTTAATTGGAGGTTAATTACGTTACAATATTGTACTGGTTTTGCCATACATCAACATGAATCTGGTAACGATAACCCTGTTAAGATCTTTCTATGTCTTTACTTGACCTTAACGAGATATTGAAGAGTAAGACACAATACTTGCTCTCACTTTAAAGACAGTGGGCAAGATTTTATCGATTAAATAGGCACAGTGGTAATTTTGAGCTGGGGAAATTAGAGTGCATTTAAAAATGAGAAGATTTATGAGTTTTCTTTCTGTAGTGGGCTTAAAAATGTGCCCTCTAGAATTCATACATAAATGTAATATACTCTTTTTATCACTGATTTCATCTTGTGCACTAGCAAGGGATGTTTGTGTGGACTGAAAGTTCCATAAAGTTAACACAGACTCTTCTATTTAAAATTTGTCCCTCAACTTAGCTCGGGTTCATTGTAATAATTGTTTTGTCATTTCTAGCTCAAGCTCCCTGCTCAGACTGATTTTTCTCTATTTGCGGAGGCACCTTCTTGTCTCTCCTCCCACAGATGGTGTCTGGGGTGGGAGGGCTTCTTCCTTTCCAACAGCAGCAGGGAAGGGTCCTTGGTCAGCATGTGCTCCACTTAGAATCTGCTTGTCTTTGATTTATTAGCTTTGATCTGCTCTTGTCTCTGGGTATCTGATGTTGCACCATGGAGGAATGAATGAGGCCAATTCAGTGCCACACTCTTCGATGTTTCTGGTTATAGACTGTAAAGGGCTGAACAGAGGTGATGGGCTGGACATCACCAGCTCATAGCCTTGCTTTCCTTCATGCCCTGGTGATGAAGTGGTCTTTGGTAAAGGAGTCTTTACCAACCTTAGTCCCATCCATGCAAGGAACACAGATGGTGAGGCAGGTCTCCAATGCTTTGGTATAACAACTCCGCTAATAATTTTCCGTTAGAGTTGTATGCCTCTTTTTTAATTAAAAAATATTTAGTATTTTAGTCACTCTGATTGGTCCTGAGGAAATTTTCCTCAAGCAAGCAGGTTTAATTATTAACTTTCCTAGCAAAGAGATTACTGAACCTCTGAAACCACCATATTCTCATGGTGATTTGGGAATAATAATGCTACATGTTGTATTGCTTTACAGTCCATAAGGACAAATAGCCTCAGTAAAAGAAGAAGATTTTTTCTGCTTTTTACTTCTGCACTTCTAATTCAAACGGAAGCTGTTCTACATTTTTTATAACAAAATTGCTTCCTGTTACAGTTGTGTGTGGTTTGAATTGAAAATGTGCCAAATGATAAATACATAAACATCCTGACCACTTGGCCATATCTGATTAAGACAGAACAGGAGGCTTCAAGGTCCTCACCTGTCAGTGTTCTGTGGTTTGTCTTCTTTATTTTCAGATAGAGAGAGAAATTTGCAGCGTTTATCCATGTTTAGAGCTGGCTCTCTCAGCACTGCTCTTGTACTGGGGCTTGGTTGTTTCTAGTTATTGCAATTTTCTGCATTCATTGCAGAAAGGTGTTGAAGTGAACCGTATATATACCATTTAACAGTATTGAAATATCATTAAAACGAATGATGCAGCTTGCACTGTGCTGTTACATCCTCACAACAAGTTAAATTATTTCTCAAAAGATTTCTTTTTAATTGAAATGATTTGTGTAAAATACCTGGCTGACATTCATTCATTCAGGTACACAAAAGACATCATTTAGGATTTTTAATTAGCCAGGCATTGGGGATATGAAGGTGAATTAGATGCAAAATGTTTTCTTTTTAATTTTTAAAATTTATTTTATTTTTATTTTTCTACTTTACAACTTATGTACACCCATAGCGGATTTATGTTGAATTAGATGCAAAATGTTTTGCCAAGTACATTCGAGTTTATAAAGTAAAATGATTAAGTAAACAACTTAATTCGCAAAAGCTCACCAATGGTAAGATTGAGGTTCTTGAGCAGTTGCATGGGGCACAGAGAGAAGGGGTGATGTGTAGAAGACTCATAACTCTGATTGGCACCAATCACCATCACAGCCTATAGCTCCTGGGAGAGTTCCAAGAGCCACGGTCATGGCTCCAGGTAACAGAACTGAATTCCTGTTCTAGAGTCCTGGGATTCCTGTGACGAGATAGTGGGAGATGCCCTAACTCTGCTTCTTTACTACTACTGTGTGTGTATGTGTGTGTGTTAGTCACTCACTAATGACTAACTCTTTGCGACTCCATGGACTGTAGCCCTTCCAGGCTTCTCTGTCCATGGGATTTCCCAGGCAAGAATACTGAAGTGGGTTGCCATTTCCTTCTCCAGAGGATCTTCCTGACCCAGGGATCGAACTCAGATCTTCTGCACTGCAGGCAGATTCTTTACCATGTGAGTCATCAGGAAGGCAAGTTAACAGTAGTACATAATACCACTACTATGTACTACTGTTATTGTCTGGAAAATTCCATGGACAGAGGAACCTGGTGAGCTACAGTCCATGGGATCACAAAGAGTCGGCCATGACTGAGCAAATCAGCATCAGCACATGTATTACTGTTAACTAGTGTTGTAATATCACATGCTAATGCCAACTCACTTAATCCTCACCAAAACTCAGTCATCTAGGCATGATCACAACCCTCTTTTTACTAATCAGAGAGTGTAAGAACCCTGTTCAAGGTCCACACATGGCATGCGGCTCAACTGTGAGTCAAGACCAGGCAGTCTGGCTCCCGAGTCTGTTCTCCTGACCCCTGCCTTCCACTCTCTCAAGTTCACTGTGGACACAGCTGGGTTAGTGTCTTCTCTAAAACTTTCCTTCTCAAATCTTTGATGAGATTGGACATTGAGATTTTCTTATGTGTCAGAGAAGAAGTAAATTCTTCCAAGGGTGAGTTGGTCCATGTTGACCCTGCTGCCCCATCTCTGGGGTAGAGGATGCTGCCTGGGGACAGCCTGCCAGCCCTGAGTTAGCCCCTCCTTTCCAGCCCATCCTTCCCTATAACAGAGTCTGGAACCCTCAACAGTGTCTTACCTGTGAGATTCAGTCCCAAGGTGAGTGAGACCGTGTGTACCTGGTTCACTAAATGCATCCATGTGTCATCCCTTGGGAGGGATACTGGACCCCAGAAAGCATGTCCTATGTTCTAGGTATCTGTCTGGTGGTTTCTGGTGATGGTGTGGAGTCCATAACTGGGTAAGGAATGATGACTTTGGGCCCAGAGGGAGTAGAGCATCGATTCCAAGTAACTGAGCAGATCTTGGTCCTTCTCCAGCCCCTGACTTTAAATTTTGGTTTTGATATTTATAATCAGTTTTTATCATTAACGAGTTAAAGGTCCAGATATAGAAGGAGATGGGGCTCAGGTACAGTCACGGAGTTTGAGAGTGAGAGGACCAGATGACAAGGAAGTGAATCTTGTATAAATAATGGGTAAATATTAGCATATTTAGAGGGAGGAAACCTTGTATTCAATTGTCTTTTCTCCTGAGTCTCAAGAAGGAAGGATGGGTATTACAGGACAGAGAAGCTGTGTCTGTGGACCAGGATGAGGGTCCTTCTGGTGGGGGATGTGGCAGGGCTGTTAAATGGCAAGCAGCTGCCCTGGGTGTTGTCCAGGCTGAGACATTAAGGTGGGCATGTGTGTGTGGCTCATGAAGCTGTCTCTGAGCTCCAGTGGGGACTCTGGGGCCTGTGTGTCACAGATGCTTCCTTCCACGTCTGTGCTGAAAAGACAGAGTCAGGATGAGGGGGTCTCAGGCTGGGCTTGTTTGGACCACAGGGCTGCATCATGGGAATCTTGAGCCTGAGGGGGCATGAGAAATGGGGGCAACACATTAGTGACCTTGAATTTTGATGGGGGAGCTCTCTCTTGCATCCCTTATGGTCCTTCTCAGTTGTATATTCATCAGGATTACTTTCTGGGAAGCATCTGAGAGCTTCTCTGATCAGTGGAAACAGAACAAGGCATCAATGGCTGTACTGGACATCAGTCCCTTCTGCTTGTATCTGTCCCCTCAGCCCACCTGGGATTCCATTCTTGCCGCCACCTTTCTTCTTAAATGCAGAACTGAGGAGGTGGGTCACTGATGGTTCCAGGAAGCATGAACCCCTTCTATTCTCTGCTTCACTCGCCCCTTCTTTCCCCATCACATGCAGCTGTCATGTAGAAGAAGACTTTCTATTTCCCCTTCTGTCTGGAGCTGTTCCCTTAAATTACATTTTGCACTGTCTTTAGTTATGGTTTATAATACAGATGTATTCTGAATCTTATGAAACCATACTCTCAGCTTGTGAGGGGGATAAATGTGAAGTTTAGAAAACTTTAGTCTTTCTAAACTTTAATTTTCTTGTTGTTTAGTTCCTTAGCTGTGTCTGACTCTTTTCAATGCAATGGACTGCGTTGGACACGAAAGGATCACCAGGCCCTTCCGTCCACAGAATTCTCTAGGGAAGAACACTGGAGTGGGTTGCCATTTCCATATCCAGGGGATCTTCCTGACCCAGGGATCAAATCCACATCTCTTGCTTTGCAAGCGGATTCTTTACTGCTGAGCCATCAGGGAAGCTCCACGCTTTCCTCTAGAGATCTCTGCTACAATTTTGGAAGACTAGAGTTGAATGATGATTCCTCCTCTCTTTGTTTCCTTTAATAGCAATCTTTCTCTCCATAAAATTTTTTTGGTAACTAGCTGAAAGAGATACTTCACATAAAATGAAATGCAATAAAGGGAAAGGGATTTAACATGTCTGAACGTCCCTATAGGGAACCCGCCTGCCAATGCAGGAGACACAGCTGACACGGTTTTGATCCTTGAGTCAGAAAGATCCCTTTAGAAGGAATCCCACTCCAGTACTCTTGCCTGGGAAATCCGCTGGACAGAGGAGGCTGGCGAGCTATAGTGCAGGGGCTGCAAAGAGTCAGACACGACTAAACACGCAGGCACGTGCTCCAGGACCCAGTCTCCAGGTCACTCTGAGAAGGGGGCAAACCCTGCAACCTCATCCCCCAACTTGACGGGTCTCACTTCATGCCTCCACAGTCACCTGTGAATTCCTGTACTCCAGGCCCTCATTTTCTGCTGACCTGATAAATATTGTTGTATTTCAGGACTTCTTGAGGTCTCTGCTTCCAACCTGAGCTCAGTGGCTGGGGAAAATCATTACTTGATTGTACAAAAGATATTCTCCACAGGCCAACAGATCCCACACCCAGACCCTGTGAGATCTCACAGTCTGCAGATGTCGACCAGGGTGATTAGGAGAGAGAAAGGCACTCATGGTTTCTGATGCACCTTTTCTATCCCAGTCCCGGTCATGGGACTGGGCTCTCAGGACCACGGAAGCAGGAGGTCAAAGGACTGTGTTGCTCATATAAGGAGATGTGGAAGATTCAGAAGCTCATTGGTGTTCAGAAAGGGGCAGATGCAGCCTCCGATAGTGCCTGAAATGGTGAAAGGTGTTGCTATTGGCTCTCAGGAGGGAGGGTGTAAGGGGTGGTCTATATAGACCCCGGTCAGCACCCTGATGCCCCCTCATAGGCTGATCCTGCAGCTGGGACTGTGACCTTGAGGACGTGGGGTCAGGATGGCTCTGAGCAGACACCTCTCCCTCCAGGGATTCTGTGTCCTCCTCCTTGGCACCATAATGGGTGGTCAAGGTAAGAGCTGCCCTCTGTCCTGGGTTCACAGCAGGGAGTGGACACTGTGGTTAAAGGAAAGGGGTCTGGAGCTCTGGGTCTATGGTCTTGGTGTTTTTGACCAAAAAGGACCCACGCTGACTGTGAACACTGGTCCCTCTCCTCTGCGGGCTACACTGGTCGTAGTGGCAGATTTTACAGAGCAATGAGGTTTGGTCTGGACCGAGCTGGCTCACCCTGAGTCCCTCTGCTGTCTCCCTTGTTCTCAGGGAGCTTCTAGGAGTCCAGTGGCTCCCAGTGGGTGAAAGGTCCAGCGACTGACCCCAGCGAGGACTCTGGGCTGTTTCCACACACTCCACGTGCCTGGTGTGTGAACACAGCCCCTGGGTCTCCGTGTTTCCTGTGTCTGTACTCCTGTAGGCTCTGTACGTGTGTGCGTGTGTGTGTGTGTGTGTGAAAGTAAGGAGTGTGTGAGGGTGTGTGTTTGTGAGGGTATGAGGAGTATGTGTATGAGTGTGTGAGGAGTGTGTGAGGGTGTGAGTATGTGAGGGTGTGTGTGTGTGTGAAGAGAATGTGTGTGTGAGGGTGTGAAGAGTGTGTGTGTTTGTGGAGTGTGTGAGGAGTGTGTGAGGGTGTGTGATGTTGTGTGTGTGTGTTAGAATGTGTGTGTGTGTGCACGTGTGTATAAGGGGCGACACAGCCTGTCTGTGTGACAGGAATGGGGCTGCTGAGCAGGGACTGAGTCTGCTGGTCTGTGAAGCACACAGGGTCCCACAGGGCTGGGTGTCATGCCGCTGCATGTAACCAGATCAGAGAGAATGGCGCACCTGCCTGCCTCTCTGTGGCTCCTCTCCCCCACTCCCTGGGCTCTCCTCTGCTTGTTGCCGTGTGTGCGCAGCACTGGGCTCTGTGAGAGGCTCTGCTTGCTGCCCTCACCTGTTCCCACCAGGTGTTCACTGTGGATCAGACGAGCTTGCAGCCAGGAGAGCGGACCTCTTGTCTGTAGGGATCAGTTGAAGCACAGCCTCAGGTGTATAAGTTCCTGAGTCCCTGCCCCGGTCCCTGTGACTCATTTCCTGATGTGCTGGGGGCCTGGGACGGTCCTTTCCCCTCCCAGGAGCTGCTGTGACTCTGTAGGGAGCCCTTTCTCTCGTGCCCTCTCCTGTCCCGCCTGGAGCTGCTTTCCCCTGAGTGAGGGTGGAGAATGTCACCAATCCTTCCTCATGGTCTGCAGGGTTTCTTTGGACAAATCTGCTCATCTCCTTATGGGAGTCCTCTTGGGTGACAGAACTTTTTCTTCTCTTTACGCCTTTAGAATTCTGTCTTTGCATTTGGACAGTTAACTCCGTTAGTCATAGAAAAGGTTGCTTTGGATTGAAATTTGGGGGTGACTTATTAGCTTCTTGAGCCTAGATGTCGAGATCTTTCCCCAGGTTTGGGAAATTCTCAGCCTGTGTTTTCCCCTTTCTGTTTTAGTTATTTGCTTTTGGCTGTGCTAGGTCTCCTTGCTGCCCGCGGGCTTTCTCTAGCTGCGGTGAGCAGGGGCTGCTCCTCGCTGCAGTGCACAGGCTTCTCACTGCAGGGGCTTCTCTTGCTGTGGACCACAGGCTCTGGGTGCATAGGTTTCAGCAGCTGTGGCACACAGGCTTAGTTGCTCTGGCGGCATGTGGAATCTTCCTGGACCAGTTATTGAACTGATGTCCCCTGCATTGGCAGGTGGACTCTTACCCACTGCACCACCAGGAAGTCCTCAGCCCCTAATTCTTTTCTCCCTCACTTCTCCTGCCCTGGCTCCATTGCATACATTGTTCCTCCTTATGGTGTCCACAGTTCCCACTGGCTTTCTATATTCCTTTCATTCTCTTTTTGCTTCTCTTTGGATACTTTCAACTGACCTTTCTTCTAACTCGTTGATTCTTTTTTCTTTTTCTTTCCCTTGGTCAAGTCTGTTGAATCTCTGTATTGAATTTTTCAGTTTACTCATTATATTGTGTGTTTGCTAAGTCGCCTCAGTCATGTCTGGTTCTTTGTGACCCTATGGACTGTAGCCCACCAGGCTCTTCTGTCCATGGGATTCTGCAGGCAAGAACACTGGAGTGGGTTGCATATCCTCCTCCAGGGGATCTTCTGGACCCAGGGATTGAACCCGAGTCTCTTACATCTCCTGCATTGGCAGGTGGCTTCTTTACCGCTAGAGCCACCTGGGAAGCCCATTTGTTTATTATTCAGTTTCAAAATATCTGGTTGGTTCTTTTTTAAAAGAATATTTATGTATCTTTATTGTTGTTCTTATTTTATTTGCATTGTTTTATTGGGTATCATTAAATATTTGAGTTACCTTGTAACTCTCTGATCATCTTTTGAAGTATTATTTTGAATTCCTGGATCTCCATTACTTTGAGTCGGTTACAGGAGGTTTACTGTATTCCTTTGGTGGATTTTGCTTCCCCGATTCTTCTTGATGTCTTATTCTCTTGTAGATGTCTGCACATTTAAAAAAGCAGTCACCTGTACCAGAATCTATATTTATGATTTCAGTAGGGAAAGCCTTTCACCTCTGGGTAGGGGAACACTGGAATGTCCTGCAGGGTGCCAAGCACAGAGGCATAAGGTGGCACTGGGTCTGGGAGGGCATGAGATCCATTTGGCTCAGGCTGCTGACATTCACAGCATTGACAACTGTGTGGCGTTTGGAAAGTGTCGCAGGGGTCTGCTGTCACTGGAATGGTAGTTAGTGTTCTCAACAGTGCTCTGGTTCCAGAGCCTAGGGATCAAGGCCTAGTGGCGGTGGCCAGAGCCAATGGTGTGCACACATTTGGCTTTGGGGCCTCTTGCAGGTGCCTCTGTTGGGAGCTGATGGTTGCAGGTGGTCAGGTTGTGGAAGGCCTAGGGAGGCAGCAAAGACTGAGACCAACACTGGCTCATTGCTCAGACTCATGTCAATTGACTTGGCGATGCTGTCTAACATCTCATCCTGTGCTGCTCTTCTCCTTGTCCTTCAGTCTTTCCCAGCATCAGGGTCTTTTCCACGAGTCAGCTTTCTGGGTAGG
>NW_017212027.1:0-17052 GCF_001704415.2 Capra hircus
GAATTAAGGCCTAGATCTGATAGACAGAGTGCCTGACAAACTATGGAATGATGTTTGTGACATTGTACAGGAGAGAGGGATCAAGACCATCCTCATGTAAAAGAAATGCAAAAAAGCAAAAAGGCTGCCTGGGGAGGCTTTACAAATAGCTGTGAAAAGAAAAGAAGTGAAAGCAAAGGGAAAAGGAAAGATATAAGCATCTGAATGCAGAGTTACAGAGAATAGCAAGAAGAGATAAGAAAGCCTTCCTCAGCGATCAATGCAAAGAAATAGAGGAAAACAATAGAATGGGAAAGACTAGAGTTCTCTGTAAGAATATTAGAGATACGAAGGGAACATTTCATGCAAAGATGGGCTCGATAAAGGACAGAGATAATGTGGACATACAGAAGCAGAAGATATTAAGAAGAGGTGGCAAGATTACACAGAAGAACTGTACAGAAAAGATCTTGATGACACAAATATCATGATGGTGTGGTCACCAATCAAGGGCCCAGACATCCTGGAATGTGAAGTCAAGTGGGCCTTGGAAAACATCGCTATGAACAAAGCTAGTGGAGAATGAAGGCATTCCAGTTGAGCTATTTCAACTCCTGGAAGATGATGCTGTGAAAGTGCTGCACTCGTTATGACAGCAAAATTTGGAAAACTCAGCAGTGGCCACAGGACTGGAAAAGTTCCATTTTCATTCCAATCCAAAGAAAGGCAATGCCAAAGAATGGTCAAACTACCGCACAATTTCACTCATCTCATACACTAGTAAAGTAATGCTCAAAAATTCTTCCAAGCCGGGCTTCAGCAATATGTGAACCATGAATGTCCTGATGTACAAACTGGTTTTAGAAAAGGCAGAGGAACCAGAGATCAATATGCCAACATCCTCTGGATCATGGAAAAATCAAGAGAGTTCCAGAAAACATGTATTTCTCCTTTATTGACTATGCCAAAGCCTTTCACTGTGTGGATCACAATAAACTGTGGAAAATTCTTCAAGAGATGGGAATACAGACACCTGACCTGACTCTGAGACTCTTGAGAAA
The DNA here is from genome assembly GCF_001704415.2 of Capra hircus. NCBI lineage: Eukaryota > Metazoa > Chordata > Mammalia > Artiodactyla > Bovidae > Capra > Capra hircus. The sequence continues at coordinate 1,041 of NW_017212027.1, forward strand.
CTGCAGGTCAGGAACACATGCAGACTGGTTCCAAATAGGAAAAGGAGTACGTCAAGGCAGGGTATTGTCACCCTGCTTATTTAACTTATATGCAGAGTACATCATGAGAAACACTGGATTGGAAGAAACACAAGCCAGAATCAAGATTTCCGGGAGGAAATATCAAGAACCTCAGATATGCAGATGACACCACCCTTATGGCAGATAGAGATGGGGAACTCAAAAGTCTCTTGATGAAACTGAAAGTGGAGAGTGAAACAATTTGGCCTAAACCTCAACATTCAGAAAACGAAGATCATGGCATCCAGTCTCATTACTTCATGGGAATAGATAGGGAAACAGTGGAAACAGTGTCAGACTTTATTTTGGGGCTCCAAAATCACTGCAGATGGTGATCACAGCCATGAAATTGAAAGACACTTACTCCTTGGAAGAAAAGTTATGAAAGTTATATACTAGAAAAGTTATATACTATCCAAACTAGATAGTATATTCAAGAGCAGAGACATTACTTTGCCAGTAAGGTCCATCTAGTCAAGGCTATGGTTTTTAGTCATGTATGGATGTGAGAATTGAACATGAAGAATGCTGAGTGCCGAAGAATTGATGCTTTTGAACTGTGGTGTTGGAGAAGACTCTTTAGAGCCCCTTGGACTGCAAGGAGATCCAACCAGTCCATTCTGAAGGAGATCAGCCCTGGGATTTCTTTGGAAGGAATGACACTAAGGCTGAAACTCTAGTACTTTGGCCATCTTCTGCGAATAATTGACTCATTGGAAAAGACTCTAATTCTGGGAGGGATTAAGGGGAAGAGGAGAAGGGGACGACAGAGGATGAGATAACTCGATGACGTCACTGACTCAACGGATGTGAGTCTGAGTGAACTCCGGGAGTTGGTGATGGACAGGGAGCCTGGCATGCTGCGATTCATGGGGTCCTAAAGAGGCGGACACGAGTGAGCGTTGAACTGAACCATCAGTCCAGAATAACTGCTTTTTAATGGGGATAAATTGCTAGAGAAGTAACTGTAGTTGTAGTAGCAAAGTCCTCAAGTAGCCATGTACTTGAGTGTACCTGCTATGTGAGTGCCAATTACAAATGCTCAACTTTTGTAAAACATTGGGTTGATCTACCACAATCTGGTCTGTTTGTCTAACTGATATTGCTGATGGGGTAGGTAAGTCACATGGAGATACAGCGCTTTATATTAGTGACTATCTGGCTGGTATGAGGCTTTTGCATGAAAGGCACGCTTAAACTTGTGGAGGCTGAAAATGTGCTCTTCCCACTCGTTTCTGGAAGAAATTCAGAATTATGGTCATATTTTTTTGACATTTGCTTTAACATGCTCCTTTTTATCTTGAACTAATGAAGATATTGGAGACACATTGTAAATCCTAACTCTTCTTTGCATTCTTATTAAAAGTTGGAGATGGCCTCTTTTAAAAGTTGGATTATAGTAGGTATGTAACTAAAATCAAAGTATTAAATTATTTAGTTTCTTTATAAACCAAGGTAAAACTGACAAAGCTAAGTTATATAAAAAAAATATATTCCTTTAAGGAAACCAACTAAATAACATCAAATAAAATACCTCCATTAGTAATTTTAATGGGTAATAACATGTTAGAAAGGACATGTTCCTCAACTAAAAATATATTGTATATATACTGTACATACCACTTTACATAGCTTTGGGATTTTTATCTTGTTTCAAGTTGCTAGGAAAGTTTGTTAAACATCTAGTATCTAACCTCCAGCTATTCTCAATTTCAAAAATAAAACTTTTTAAGCAATTTGTTATTTCAAGTTAAAATTCCATTTTTAGCTACATATGTGAACATTCTTCTATGTCACATTATTTGATCTTACATATTTTCAATAACTGAAAGTGTTTTAATACCTTACTCAAAAGAGATGATTTTTTTCTTCTTCCAGAAAGGCAGGTAGTGAAGCAGATCTTTGAAAAGTTTGTCACTTTTTACTAAATCTATAAAGGTTAAGCTGTCAAATTGAACTTTTCATACTCTTGGTTTCAAATATTCTAAAATTTCCCATTCTTTCCAAGACTTCTTTCTTAAAGAGTTCTTCATTGATCACTATACATGTGCCATTCTCAACCCACAAAATAGATTAAGACTGATCACTATCAAATATATTCCAAAGTTTTCGTGGAATGTGAGTGAAAGAAAATTATTCGCCTCATCATTTCAGAGACAGACTATGTGTAGCATGGCCTTTTGATCACAAGATCCTCGGATAAAGCATGAAAAACATATTATTGAATCATAGATCTCAAAACTGATTCCCCAGTAAGTGTATAATCATATAAAGAAGATCTAATGGAGGTTTCTGAACCAGTGAACTCATCTTTAGGAGACCCATCTTGAATTTCTGAAGAAATATGTACCATCTCAGAGAAATCTTTCTATGCCAAAGCCATTGACTGTGTGTGATCACAATAAACTGTGGAAAATTATTCAAGAGATGGGAATACCAGACCACCTGACCTGCCTTTTGAGAAATCTGTATGCAGGTCAGGAAACAACAGTTAAAACTGGACATGGAACAACAGACTGGTTCCAAATAGGAAAAGGAGTACGTCAAGGCTGTGTATTGTCACCCTGCTTATTTAACTTATATGCAGAGTATATCATGAGAAATGCTGGACTGGAAGAAAGACAAGCTGTAATCAAGATTGCCGGAGAAATATCAAGAACCTCAGATATGAAGATGACACCACCCTTATGGCAGAAAGTGAAGAGGAACTAAAAAGCCTCTTCATGAAACTGAAAGTGGAGAGTGAAAAAGTTGGCTTAAAGCTCAACATTCAGAAAATGAAGATCATGGCATCTGGTCCCCCATTGCTTCATGGGAAATAGATGGGGAAACAGTGGAAACAGTGTCAGATTTTATTTTGGGGGACTCCAAAATCACTGCAGATGGTGATTTCAGCCATGAAATTAAAAGACGCTTACTCCTTGGAAGGAAAGTTATGACCAACATAGATAGCATATTCAAAACTGAGACATTGCTTTGCCGACTAAGGTCCATCTAGTCAAGGCTCTGGTTTTTCCTGTGGTCATGTATGAATGTGAGAGTTAAATTGTGAAGAAGGCTGAGCGAAGAATAGATGATTTTGAGTTGTGGTGTTGGAGAAGTCTCTTGAGTCCCTTGGACTGCAAGGAGATCCAACCAATCCATTCTGAAGGAGATCAGCTCTGGGATTCCTTTGGAAGGAATTATGCTAAAACTGAAACTCCAGTACCATGGCCACCCCATGTGAAGAGTTGACTCACAGGAAAAGACTCTGATTCTTGGAGGGATTGGGGGGCAGGAGGAGCAGGGGATGACAGTGGATGAGATGGTTGGATGCCATCACTGACTGGATGGACGCGATTCTGAGAGAAATCCGGGAGTTGGTGATGGACAGGGAAGCCTGGCGTGCTGTGATTCATGGGTTGAAAAGAGTCGGACATAACTAAGTGACTGAACTGAATTGAACTGAGAGAAATGTTTTTTCATAAGCTTTTCTCATTTGCTTGATTTTACACACTACAACTTGAAATGTTGCTTGGCTGGCCTACAGAGAGAAACTCTCTAGACCATCACAGAGGTCTTCCAAGTCAGAAAGCTGCGACATCAAAAATCACTGGTCTCCTAGCAATCGAAGGTTAGCTGTGACATCTTTTCTGGTCTAGCAATTGAAGAGTAATATTCAACCAGTGTCTACTTCAGCATCAAGTTAAAATACAGACTGCTTATAGAAATAGTAACCAAAACCATGAAGCATGCAAAATTTCATTCCTAAAGAATTTTTACACTAAAAAATCACATCAATAAATCTACTTTGTTTCTGAAATAAAAGTGATTTATCACCCTGCACACACATTCTTGCTATTCAGTATTGTTACCCAAGCAGATTTGGTCTACTGGCTTCTGTGCAGTAAAATCTATGAACTGACTTTGGGTTTCAGGGAAATCAATGTTTATTGTAGTACTGAGCAAGGTGTCTTAGCAGCTGGTGTTTCAAAGACGCAAATCCCCAAATACTTTCAAGGGAAGGATTTTAATGACAGAGTGTGGGACTTTGGGTCTGTAACCAATATTGGGACATTCTACTAATGGCCTGTTACTGCCGATATTGGGAGTCCACATCATCGACCGTCCAGCTCCAACTATGTACTTAAATTTCAGTCTGGTTGGTGTTTTAGCATCTCTAAAATTGTTCACAGGATTATTGCTCAGAATGTTATCGATGACCCTTGAGGAGGAACTAAAGACCCTTGAGTTTGCTTCATGGTTAAATCATTATTATGCTCTATCACTTGATTATTTTCCTTAGTTTCTGTCTTTTCTAGCTTCTCTGATTAAAATTACTTTTGCACACGAGGAGGTATGCAGTCTCCTACCTCTCTCTCTCGGATTTCACACTATTCAATCTAAGGGACTGCTTAATACAAGAAAGGAAATAAAGTGTTGGACTTAGAGCTCAATCATAAGTGTGACAGAAAATCTCAGTTGCAGGTTCAATTTATTTTTCAATTTTCCCAGCTTTGGAGTGTTTGAGTCAGCAATAACTTTGGCTCTTCAATGTTGAAATGGAGCGTGGAGTTGGAAATAATTCTGAAATCTAAGCTTGGTATCAATATTTTCTTTTTATGAAAACATATCTCTCTATTTTATGTGATATTTGTATATATATATATTTGTCATAAAAGCTGGATGAACATTTGAAAATTGGTAGATATTTATTAAAAGGAGAGAGGTGAGTGATATAAAAGAGTCCTCATATATTACATGCAGCCAAGAGAACATATTTTGAAGTATTTCCACTTATATATATTCAACAACCGAGTAGACTATTGAGTCATTCTACATATGATTTTTTTTTCATTTTTAATATATCTAACAGGAAATAAAAGCCATTGCACATTTTTTATACACACATTCATGCATAGACAGGTGTATATATGTTTATATGTCAAATATATAATTTTAGGCAACTTTATTTAGGTGACCAAACTATTTGCTAGCTCCCAAGATCTTAAATGAACTGTTTTAGAAGCCCTGCATTACTTAATAACTTTCTGGCTGAATCATGCAGATCTTGTTGATGAAAAGCTCTCCTTTAATTGAGTTCATCTTCCACTATTCTTTCTGTAATAAGAGGTAGGGCTCATACTGATGAGGACACTGTGAACCCATAAAATTGTAACTCCATTTACTTAGAGATATTGTTTAAAGAACGCTGTTGCTCTCCTCACATTGGATACAATTTTTATTTTATTTATTTTAATATAAATTTATTTGTTTTAATAGGATCTAATCACTTTACAATATTGTATTGGTTTTGCTGTACGTTAACATGGATCTGCCATGGGTGTACATGTGTTTCCCATCTTGAATCCCCTATCACCTCCCTCCTCATACCATCCCTCCTGTTTATCCCAGTGCACTAGCCCAGAGCATCCGGTATCATGCATTGAAACTGTACTGGTGATTTGTTTGACAAATGATATTATACAGGTTTCAATGCCATTATCCCAAATCATCCCACCCTTTCCCTCTCTCACAGAGTCCAAAAGACTGTTCTATATATCTGTGTCTCTTTTGCTGTCTTGCATACAGGGTTATCATTATCGTCTTTCTAAAGTCCACATATATGCATTAGTTTCTCTATTGGTGCATTTCTTTCTGGCTTACTCCACTCTGTATAATAAGCTTCAGCTTCATCCACCTCATTGGAATTTATTGAAATGCATTAATTTTAATGACTGAGTAATACTCCATTGTGTATATGAACCACAGCTTTCTTATCCATTCATCTGCTGATGGACAACTAGGTTGCTTCCTTGTTCTGCCTATAGGAAACAGTGCAGTGATGAATATTGGGGTACACATGTCTCTTTCAATTCTGGTTCCTTCGGTCTCTATGATCAGCAGTGGGATTGTTGGGTCGTATTGCAGTTCCATTTACAGTTTTGTTTGTTTGTTTGTTTTTAAGGAATCTCCACAGTGTTCTCCATAGGATCTGTACTAATTTTCATTCCCACCAACAGTGTAAGATGGTTCCCTTTTCTCTACACTCTCTCCAGCATTTATTGTTTGTACACTTTCAGATAGCACCCATTTTGACTGGGATGAAATGATACCTCACTGTGGCTTTGAATTTCTCTGATCATGAGTGATGTAAAGCATCTTTTCATGTGTTTGTTAGCCTCTCTATGTCTTCTTTGTAGAAATGTCTGTTTAGTCCTTTGGCCCATTTTATCATTGGGTTGTTTATATAACTGGAATAGAGCTTCAGGTGTTGCTTGTATATTTTTGAGATTAATTCTTTGTCAGTTGCTTAAGTTCAGTTCATTTCAGTCGTTCAGTCATGTGCGACTCTTTGCAACCCCATAAATTACAGCACGCCAGGACTCCCTGTCCATCACCGACACCGAAGTACATTCAAACTCACGTCATTGAGTCGGTGATGCCATCCAGGCATCTTGTCCTCAGTCGTTCCCTTCTCCTCCTGCCCCAATCCCTCCAGCATCAGAGTCTTTTCCAATGAGTCAGCTCTTCGCATGAAGTGGCCAAAGTACTGGAGTTTCAGCTTTAGCATCATTCCTTCCAAAGAACTTCCAGGACTGATCTTTTTTAGAATGGACTGTTTGGATCTCCTTGTAGTCCAATGGACTCTAAAGAGTTTTTTTTCCAGCACTACAGTTCAAAAGCATCAATTCTTTGGTAGCAGTGCACAGTCCAACTCTCATATCCATACATGAATACTGGAAAAACCAAAACCTTGACTAGATGGACCTTAGTTGGAAAGTTATGTCTCTGCTTTTGAAAATGCTATCTAGGAGGGTCATAATTTCTCTAAAAGGAGTAAGCGTCTTTTAATTTCCTAGCTCCAATCACAATCTGCAGTGATTTTGGAGCCCAGAAAACAAAAAGTCTGACACTGTTTCCACTGTTTCCCTATCTATTTCCCATGAAGTGATGGGACCAGATGCCATAATCTTTGTTTTCTGTATGTTAAGCTTTAAGCCAACATTTTCAACTCTCCTCTTTCACTTTCATCAAGAGGCTTTTTAGTTCCTCTTCACTTTCTGCCATAAGGGTGGCATCATCTGCATATCTATGGTTAATGATATTTCTCCCAGCAATCTTGATTCTGACTTGCGTTTCTTCCAGTCCAGTGTTTGTCATGATGTATTCCGCATATCAGTTAAACAACTAGCATGACAATATACAGCCTTGATGTACTCCTTTTCCTATTTGGAACCAGTCTGTTGTTCCATGTCCAGTTCTAACTGTTGCTTCTTAACCTGCATATGTGTTTCTAAAGAGGTAGGCCAGGTGGTCTGGTATTCCCATCTCTTTCAGAATTTTCCACAGTTTATTGTGATCCACACACTCAAAGGCTTTGACATAGTCAATAAAGAAGAAATAGACATATTTTCTGGAACTCATTTGCTTTGTCAATGATCCAGCAGATGTTGGCAGTTTGATCTCTGGTTCTTCTGCCTTTTCTAAAGCCAGCTTGAACATCTAGAATTTCCCGGTTCATGTATTACTGAAGCCTCCCTTAGAGAATTTTGAGCATTGGTTTACTAGCGTGTGAGTTGAGTGCAATTGTGTGGTGATTTGAGCATTATTTGGCACTGCCTTTCTTTGGGATTGGAATGAAAACTAAGCTTTTCTGGTCCTTTGGCCACTGCTGAGTTTTCCCAAATTTGCTGACATATTGAGTGCAGGCAATTTCACAGCATCATTAAAAGGGGGCAAAAAGCCATAAACAGTCTTTTCTTTAAACAAGACATACAGATGGATAACAAACACATGAAATATGCTTAACATCATTCATTATTAGAGAAATTAAAATTAAAATTGTAATGTGTAGTCATATCACACTGTTCAGGGCGGCCATCATAAGAAATTCCACAAGCACGATATCCTGGAGAGGGTGTGGAGAAAAGTTAACCCTAATTCACTGTTGGTGGTAATACAAACTGATACAACCTATATGCAGAACAGTTTGGAGATTCTTTGGGAACTTGGACTAGAACTGTCATATGACATAGCATATGACCAGAGGGAATTAGAATTGAAAGGAACACATTTACCCCAATGTTTATTGCAATTCTCTTTACAAAAGCTATGACATGGAAGTAATCTAGATGCACATCAGCAGATGAATATATAAGGAAATTGTGGTATATATCCAAATGGAACATTACTTTACAGAAAAACATATATTTGTGTCACTTTTAATGAGGCAGTTCAACCCACAGCATATTATTCACAGTGAAAAAAAGTTAGAAAGAGACAGGCAAATATTGTTTATTAATGCATATAAATGGAATTTAGGAAGACAGTAGCAATGATCCTACATGGAGGCTAGCAAAGAAGATCCACATATAGAGAACATACTCTTAGACTCAATGGGAGATTTCAAGGATGGGATGATTTGAGAAAATAGCATTGAAACAGGTACATTGCCATACATAAAAGAGATGACCAGTGCAAATTCAATGCATGAAAGATGCACCTAACTCTTGTGCTGCAGAAGAACCCAGAAGTGTTGGGTAACAAAGGAGGTTTGAGCTGTGTTCAGGATAGGGGGGCACAGGTATCCATCTGGCTGATTCATGATGATGTATATGTCAAAAACCATCATAGTAATACACAGTAATTCTATTGCAATTTAAAAAAAATAATTTTAAAAGAAATATGAAGAAATAAAATAATGCATTCAGAAATAGCAGAGACATGCTCCAGAATACAGTCTCAATAGTTGTGTCATATCTACTCAAGAAAGTGGGCTTAGGAGGAGCAGAACATGTGTGCTGGTATAGCAGCTGAAAGTCAAAGAAGATAAGCTTGAGATAGCAACTATGTAGTTGAAGCTTTACCTCAGTACCATAGTCTAAGTAGTGGAAGATGCGTGTGGCAGAATGCAAGCTTAGTAGTCTGGCATGCCTACTCTGGAGCATAGGCTCAGTATGAGTTAAATGCATGCACTTGAGCATCCTTTCAGGAGCAATGGTACATGTGTTTCAGGGAGAAGATAAATAGTTGCAGCGAAAGTGCTCTAAAATGCTGGACAAATACTTGTAAGAAAGAAGGTTCAGAGTGGAAGCTCAGTATTTGTGGGACTAATGCTATAGACTTAGAGTTAAATTGAAGAAAGTAGGGAAGACCAATAGATGATTCAGATATGACCTAAATCAGATCCCTTATGATTATTCAGTGGGTGTGACAAAAGATTTAAGGGATTTGATATGAGAGAGTGCCTGAAGAACAATATGAAGGTTCATGAAATTGTACAGGAGGCAGTGACCAAGACCATCCCCAAGAAAATGAATGCAAAAGGCAAAATGGTTGTCTGAGGAAGCCTTACAAGTGGTTAGGAAAAGAAAAGGAGCAAAGGCAAAGGAGAAAAGCGAATATCCATATGAATGCAGTGTACTAAAGAATAGCAAAGCGAGATAAGAAAGCCTTCCTTGGTGATGGCCTTTCTTGGAATGCAAAGAAATAGAGGAAAACAATAGAATGGTAAAGACTAGAGATCTCTTCAAGAAAATTAGAGATACCAAGGGAAAATCTTATGCAAAATGGGCAAAATAAAGGACAGAAGTTGTATGAACCTAACAGTAGCAGAAGATATTAAGAAAAGGCAGCAAAAGTCTATACAGAAAAAGATTGAAGAACTATACAGAAATATCTTCATGATCCAGATAATCATGATAATGTGATCACTCACCTAGAGCCAGACATCCTGGAATATGAAATCAAGTCAGTCTGTGTCCCTGCATGCTGCATGCTTGACACCATCAGGGTCCCTGGAAGCCAAGCAGCTACTCCACCATCACAGTTAACTCTCATTGGAGAAAACCTGCCACAGGTTAAAAAAAAAAAAAAAAAAAACAACAAACTTGACTTTTGATGTCAAGTTTGTAGTGATGCTTCCAATACACTCAAAGCTAGTGGAGATATGGAACTCCAGTTGAGCAATTTCAAATCCTAAAAGATAGTGCTGTGAAAGTGCTGAACTCGATATGCCAGCAAATTTGGAAAACTCAGCAGTGGAAACAAGACTGGAAAAGATCAGCTGTTCCAGTATATGTATTTTAGAGCTTGTTCTCTGTAGCCGTGAATGTGTCCCACAAAATGTTAGACAGGACTGAAGCAATCCTGTGCAAATAGTTGCAAGATTATTATTATTATTTTTTCCTAACTGTGGAAGCTTTTCTGCAATGAAATTTAACTATGAAGGTGGAGCAGCTGCTTGGCTTTCAGGGACCCTGGTGGTGTCAAGTGTTCAGGGTGCAGGGACACAGACTGACTACACCACAGGAGTTATGGCCCTATCAGAGTTTTTGTTGTGGTGGTGGGTGTTTGTTTTTTTTGGCTGTTGTTGGTTTTTTTTTTTTTTTTTTTTTGAACTCCTAGTAGCTGGCGATCAGAAGGCCTCTTTGGCTAGTCTTCTTCTTATCTCAACCTATTCAGCCATTTAGAAGGCTTCCTTGCCTGGGATCCTTCTCTGTTGTTCAATGTGTCAGCACATAGACAGACCTCCCTGGCTGGGGTCCTACTCTGTAGACCAGTGCATCTGACACTGAAAGGAGCATCCTGAGTGGGATTCTACTCTAGTATGGTGCATCAGGCACTTAAAGGAGGACCCTGGGTGGTGTCCTGCTCTGCATTTCAGTGTGTTCAGCATTTGATGGGTCAGCCTCAATATTGTAGTAACTGTTAATGCTAGCATGTGGGGAGACAGAGGCTATGGTGATTGCTCCACCCCCTACATGTGACTCAGTGATATTGCCTTGCTTTCATGGCTACCTGGCTTTCCTCCGCAGGCATACCCTACCATAGTCTCCTCCCTTACATCCCCCCTCTCTCCATCTCTCCCCAGTAAACAGCAGCCTTCAGCCAGGAATTACCCAGAATCCATAAACTTCAGCTCCCAGCCACTGCATCTTTCAGGGGACACATGTCCTTGTCTGGGGTATGTACGACTGCAGCAAGGAATCTCTGATTATCCTTGCATCTAGGTTTCCACAGGTCAGCTGTTTCACTGTCCACTTTAAATTTTTATTCTATGATTAAGACAATTGCCCCAGTGTGGGTTGGAACGTGCTTCATTTCCTTCACACACTCAGATCCAATTCTACAAACACTCCTGTTTTTTTCCCCCAGTTCTTTCATCCTACTGAGTTGTACATGGTTCTATATATTCTTTTCCACTTTTCAGGTACTCCTGTTTGCTTTCATCTGATGTTCTGATTACTCTTCTGTGCCTGAAGGTGTATGCCTGATGTATCCATGGAGAGAAGTACTCCACATCCACCTACAGCTCCACCATCTTGTTCTCTTTTCTCACAATAGTTTTAGAGCACAGAATCCACAGTGATAGTAGATGTGCTATAAAATGTGAGTTCAGACATACTCTTGAGGGCAAGCTCAGTGATTTTAGCACAGCTGATTTAAGCATGGATTTAGTGTTGGCCAGACACATGCTTCAAATGTTAAGAAAATTATTTACGGTGTTCCAATTCTAGAGCACAAGATCAGTGGTTGTGTAACATTTCCTGTAGAATGCAAGTTCAGTTGTGGAAAGAGGTATGCTCTGCAATGCAGCTGAACAGTTTTAGACATCTTGTGGTAAAGCACATGCTCAATCGTGGCAGGAACTGTGCTCTAGTGTGCATTCAGCACTGGCTGGATGCATGCTGCCAGTGCCAATGGGATGGCTTCAGACAGCCTGCTCCAAAGTGCAAGCACACTAGTGGCAGAACGTGGGCTCCAGATTGCAAGATAAGTGGTCTCGGTACTTCCAGGCTAGAGCTGAGACGCAGTAGTGATGCATGCAGGCTCCAAAGTGCCATCCTACTATTTGTGCCACACCCGCTCTAGAGCACAGTCTAAGTAGTGGTGGGGAGAATCCTCAAAAGCACAGTCTCAGGAGATGAAGCACGTGTTCTCTAAAGCAAAGGTTCAGTATTTGAAGCATGCCTGCTCTAGATCATGGGTCTGTATTAGCAGGGGCATGTCTAAAGTGTGTTTCACTGTTGAGAGGCATGCTGAAGAGCTAAGTTCAGCAGATGCAGCATGCCTGCTCTACATGTGCTTTGGAGTGTTGTCTCAGGAGTTACCGTGCCCTTGCTCAAGAGTGCAGACTGCAGAGGGACATGTTCTCTTGAACTCTGGGTTTTTATTTTTGGTTGCATATCCAGAATCAAATTCAGAAAATGTGATATACCTGCTCTGCCACACAAGCTCAGTAGTGGGAAGACAAGCCCTCAAAAGTGCAAGCGCAAGGGTTGTGGCATATGTGTATTGTGACGCATAATCAATTGAGGCAGGACATATAAAGTATACACCAGGTCTGTAGTGGTGGCACATCTTCAATAGATATGCAGGTACACTACTCACAGCTTGCACAGTCTAGAGTGCTGGGTGACTAGCAGCCAAATGGCTGGTATAAAATGTCACTGGGGTAATTGTTGCACACATCTTCTTGAGCAATACCTCAAGGAAGTGACTTTATTCTTCAGAATTCAAGGTCACTAGTAGTCACACAGTTGATCTAGGTTGACGCTTCTCTCATGGCTAGGATATGTGTTTTACAAAGCACCCTCCATTTTCCCTGGAGTAGGTCCTCCAGAGTGAAACCTCAGTCTTTGGGACACCTGCTCTAGAGTGCAGGAAGAAGAGTGGGGAAAATATGCAACAGAGGGCAAGCCAAGTCATTGGCAATTTTCAGCGGCAGAGTGTAGGCTCACAGGTTTAAGTACACAGGCCATGGATCAAGATTAGCAGTAGTGGAACTCATGCTCTATAAGGCAGGCTCAGCAGTGAATAAAACAGTACAAGGGTGCAAAATCAGTAGCTGAAATATGAATATTTGGGGGTCTGGGCTTACAAGTGGCAAGACACATGCTTCTGAGTGCAAAATTAATTATGGCCACACACATGGTCTACACCACATGCTCACTAGCTGTGCCATGCCTGCTTAGTGTAAGGACTCAGAAGTGACAAGTGTGCTGTGGTGCTAGGATTTATACTGCTGGGATGCATGATTCAGTGTGCAGTTGTGTAGCTCAGACATTCTTACTCTACAGCAGTCTCAGTAGTGTCAGAACATTGGCTCTTGAAGGCACACACAGTCATGATGGGGGACAGGCTTCTGAGTAAACCTCAGTAGTGCAAAACCCATGATAAAATGTGTGCACTCTGTAGTCATGAGATCTGTACTCCCAGCTGGCACCGTTCAGTTACTATGGCATGTGTGCAACTAGAGCATGTTCTCAGGCAGAGCCCGGATGGGTGCACTTGAGCTCATGCTCAGTAGAGGTGTACCATGTCCTCCAGTGTTTAAACTCACTCTGTCTACAGGAGTGCTGGCTCAGTTGTGTCCAGAGGTAAACTTCAGAGCACAAGTTCAGTAACTGTTTAGGCACACCTGAACTACAGTGTAGGTTGAGTAGTGGCCTGACTTACCTATAAAGCAACAAGCTAATGATTGTGATATTTATGCTTTAGAGTGAAAGTTCAGCCGGTGATGAACTCTTGTTTGGGAAGGCAATTCAGTAGTGCAGGGATGCAGAGTCGAGTGTAATATACCAGAAGTGTATCTGTACTTTACAATAGGCATGTTTTAGGAACAGGTTCAGTAGTGGCAGGCCATATTCTAAAGAACCCGGGTTTAGGAGTGATGGGATGTATGCTCTACTGTGCAGTCTCAGTGACAGCAATGCGCTTGTTCTAAAGCTTGTTAATAGTCTCAATAGTGGCAGAAAGGGTGATCCAGATTGGAAACTAAGTAGTTCCGGCGAGCGTCCTCTAGATGGCGGCCTCAGTATTGACAAGCGCGTATTCCTGAGGGCAAGCTCAGTGTTTTTAGAATGTGTGGTTGGAAATAAAAAAGGAAACGGCCACCACTCCAATATTCTTGCCTGGAGTATACCGTGGACAGAGGGGCGTCGTGGGCTACTGTCCATAGATTCGCACGTAGTCGGATAAGACTAAAGCGACTTAGTATGCATGCATGCATAGGAGAAAAAAAGTGGCAACGCACTCCAGAATTCTTGCCCCGAGAATCCCAGGGATAGGGGAGCCTGGTGGGCTGCTATCTATGCAGTCACACAGAGTTAGAGACGACTGAAGTGACTTAGCAGCATCAGCAGCAGCGGTTTCAAATCAGGGGTCAGTATTTGCGAAAATCTTCTTGCATTTTCAATCGTTACGGCAGGCCAGGTCCAGAGTGCAGACACACTTGGTTTGTGATTCTTATGCTCTAAAGTTGTAATCTATGTTCCAGAGTGCAAGCTAATTAGTGCACCTGTCCTAATTCAATCCTTAGTAAAAGCAGAATGCAAACTCGTGATTTCAACCTCAGTAGTTGCTGCATGCATAATCAGAAATAGTGGTGGCATACACTCATGAGTGCCAGATCATGAATTGCAGGATAATTGCCACCAAGCGGGGCACAACAGTGGTAAGAAGCATACTTCAGAGTGCAAGCTAAGTAGCTGCTGGATGCATACTACAGAGGGTGAGCTCAGTAGCTTCACTGAGTGCATGCTTCACACTATGAGCTAAACAGCACTTGATGGTGTTATATTGACAGTGTGCCTACTTTAGAGCACTTGCTTAGAAGTGGCAGAATACATACTTTGAAATAAACTCGGTAGACTGATCCTAAGATGGCAGTGACATATGAGAAGGAGGTCAAATATTCCTCAGTAAAACCTCGAACGATTGTCAGGATATGGAGTAACTTTCCAATAAACAAGTTCTATATGCTGGCAGAGGACACTAGATACCAAGAAAGGCCAATCAATTTGTTCATAATGAGGTAGGAGAAGGATAAACAAGAATAGAGAGACAAATGATTTAGGGATAGAGACTGATTCTAGAACCAGACATGCAACAATGGACTGGTTCTGAATTGTAACCCTGCTTATTTAAATTAGATGAAGTGTACATCATGTGAAATGCCAGACTGGATGAAACACAACCTGAATCAAGATTGCTTGGAAGAAATAGCAATAACCTCAGATACACAGATGGCAAACCATATAGCAGAAAGTGAAGAGGGACTAAAGAGCCCTCTTGATGAAACTGAAACAGAAGTGAAAAAGATGGCTTAAAACTCAACATTCCAAAATGAAGATCATGGCATCTGGTCCCATGATTTCATGGCAAGTAGATGGGGAAACAATGGAAACAGTGAGAGACTTTATTTTCTTGGCTCCAAAATTACTGTAGATGGTGGCTGCAGCATAAAATTAAAAGATACATGCTTCTTGGGAAAAAAAAAAAAAAAAAGCTATGACCAAACTAGACAGCATATTTAAAAACAGAGACATTACCTTGCCAACAAAAGTCTTTCTAGTCCAAGCTATAATTTTTTGAGTAGTCATGAATGGATGTGAGAGTTGAACTATACAGAAAGCTGAGCTCTGAAAACTTAATGCTTTTGAAGTGTGGTGTCGGAGTAAACTATCGAGAGTCCTTGGACAGCAAGGGAATAAAATCAGTCAGTCAGAAATTCAGTCCTGAATATTTATTGGAAGGACTGATGCTAAGCTGAATACAATACCTTGGCTACCTGATGCGAAGAACTGACTCTTGCAAATGACCCCAGTGCTGGGAAAGATTGAAGGCAGGAGGAGAAGCGATGAGAGAGGATGAGATTGAGTCCATCACTGACTCAATGGAGATGAGTTTGAGCAAGCTATGGAAGTTGGTGATGGACAGAGGAGCGTGCTGTGCCACAGTTCTTGTGGTTGCAAATAGTTTGGACTGAGCAACTGAACTGAACTTGTTTTGGGATAGAAAGTCAATTCTGAGTCAGATGATAAGAATCTGGGCTCCCCAAAGTGGAGAAAGGTGTCTGGATTGTTGAGGAGGAGATGGAGGTTCTGGAATTCTCAAGGAGGAGAAAAGGGCAAAGATGTTTGTTTGCTGGTTGTTTGTTTTCTCTATATTCCTATATTCCTATATT
>NW_017212028.1:0-17052 GCF_001704415.2 Capra hircus
TTCTAAATTTTGTACCCAGAGGACATAGTCAGATGAAATGTATTCTGTGTCATAACACATCAAAGCAAAATCACATGACTACATTCTGCATTTAAAAATCAAGACCATTCCCCAATATTTATTCTCAAGGAGGTTTATGAAGAGGGAACAATACCAGAATATAAACAAAGTAACTCTATCAAGAAAGAAATTATAATGCAAAATAAAGCAAAATCAGAGGTGAAGTTCATTTCTTATAAATTGAAATTTGCACAAAACCATTAAAAAAAATTCTGGGGCCTCAGGTACAAACTTAATTGAATAAAGTGGGATGAACATGTAAAATTAAAATGTTAAAAAGTGTCCAGTTTTGGCTGACAACAGGAGCTCAAGCACATTCACTGAGACTGCAAACTCAAGCACCCAGCCAGTCATTCAATTCAGAATATGCCCATTGAAAAATACGTCTATTCGAAGAGTAGTTGTGAAATATGACCAAGATCACAATTAAGCAAAGTAAAACGATTGCAATGCCCTGAAAAGGCAGACACCATTATAATGTACAATAAAAGGAAAGGAAAAAAAACACTGGGTGCTTGATTTCCTTCTGGGTTTGAAAGAAAGCAACAGCCCAAGAGACGCCTGTTTTCTTATTTGTAACCTGAGAACATCACCAAATCTTCTAAGGGCCATTTGTGCTTGAATACAACAATCTTAAACACACACAAAATGCAAAACAGCCTTCCAAGGTGACTGAAGACCATGTCCAGGGTCTGAATGAGCCACGAGCCAAATCAAGCCATCTGTTTACTCACTTTTCACATTAAAATTCTCAGGATTTGTGTTCTGTTCTAAGGCAACACGTGAAGAAGAGCATTCCGAAAGTTAAGGAACAAATGATATTAAACTTAAAGCCATGTTGTTAAATAAAACACAAAACACCAAGGGCAGCAAAGGGCTGTCAGCTAACATAACACTGCACACGCTCACTCAGAGACTTACTTTCTCGTTTCACGTGGAAAATAACAAAAACACCCTCAATGGTTAAGAAAGGTCACAAAATGGCCAACATCAACATTTGAACCAACCCGGCAACGATATATCCATCCCAAATTTGCAACAACACAAGGCAGAATCAGCTCCATGGAGACCAAAGGTCACCCAACTGTCCGGGACCCCTACACCACCCCAGACACCTACACCGCCCTTTCTCACAGTAAGCCACAAACACTACAAAACAATAAGACCATGAATGGGAAGAGGGTATCCAAGACCCACAATTAAACAAAGAAAATCTTCTCCAAGTTTCATCAGGCTGTTACAAAACCAGCCCCGAAGGAAGTGACTGACAGACCTCTGCCATCCACCCAGAAGCCGACCGAAACGTCTGTCAGGGTGTCCATTACGACACACCATCTAGCGGACTCTCCAAATCACACTGCAGACAGCCAAATATGAATAAAGTAAATAAAACGTACACTTTTGAGATATCGGGAAGGGAAGCCACCACGTCAAATCCTAACTGAGAACGATGGATAGAAACCCCAAAGGACAATCCGGAAAGTCAGGAGCTCAGTATGGCGCTTATCTACACACTAAGGCTTCTTCTGCCATGTTTCTACGGCCACCTCCCAACGTTCTCATTGGTGGGCCTCCAATAATTGATGGGGAGGTTGGCCATTCCCTCACTTAGGTCTTCTGGTGGGAAATTGTCCGTTTCTCATGGCCCAGCAGAAGTGATGAAATCTCTGCTCTCTGCTCCTAGTCCTCTGCCTTTCTATATGTGTGTCCATCCCTCAGCGCCTAGCTCTACTTCTTGCTCTTTATCCAGATCTTTTTCTTTGTTTCTTGTCATTTTAGACTTTGCAAAGAGTGTGCTTTCAGTTTACGCAGGCCTAGGACAATTACTCCCTTTCCAGGAAGCCATCCAATATTTACTCCTTCCAGGCATACTGTGAGATCTTCATATTAGTTATGGACATGGAGATATACCAGAGCAGAGATCCAGGGGAATTGTTTATGAACTCTGGGATCAGATAGTAGAGGGCTGGGCACAGTGTGAAGGAACCAAGGTTTGCACTTGGAAATTTGGCAAGTCACTTCAAGTTGCAGACATTTTGGGAAGACCAGGAACACTGACAACAAGCTAACTCACAGAAACCTCCTAGGATTGGTACCACCCATCTCAAGATTTTCATATCGTTTCCTGCTTTTCTGTCTGTGAAAATGTCATCCTCCCTACAATGCCCAGGCAAAAATCACTTCCCTACCCCTTTTCCTGAATTCATGTTCCCAGCCCAACCACAAGAAGCGTTATTTATCCTGTTGGTATAGGAAGCAATATATGAGGAATTCATATCTCTGCTACAAAGGTGGGACTGGAAGCCCACTGCTTCCCCTGAAGGCCTCCTGAGAGATTTCGTAACCTGCCCTCCATTTGTGGGTTGTACAAACAAGAAGGTGCAGCTCCCCTAGGCTTGACTACCTTGAGTGTTTAACTCATCTACCCTCTACAGGGTGTGTGCACCACATAAACCCTGGGTCCCTTAACTGGATTGCATGCTCATAAGTTGCACAGGGCTCCTAGGAAACAGCTCCTACGAAAGGGCACTGTCCTTCCCATGGTAAAGATCATTTAGGAGGATGTTTGAGACCTCATGGTATGAACAGTGTTATGCAGCAGTCCATGATGTTGGCCTACTCACTATGATGGCTAATTTTATCTGCCAACTTGGCTGGTCATGGAACGTCCAAATTAAACACTATTTCTGACTGTACCTGTGAGGGTGTTTCTGGATGAGATGAGCATTTCAACCGGTGACCCAGTGTGGGTGGGCATCATCCAATCCTGTTGAGGGCCAAAATGCAACAAAAGGCAGAGAAAGGAAGAATTCTTCCCCTTTTCCCTAACTCGTTGCTTGAGATAGAACATTTCTCATTTTCCCATTCCTTCAACTAGGATCCACACCACCAGACCCTCTGGTTCACAGGCCTACAGACTGGGACTAAATTGTATCACTGGCTTTCCTGACTTTACAGAAGATTGTAGAATTTCCAAGTCTCCATAAATAGGGAATTAAATGCCCAAGATAAAACTTTTTCATATATGTGTGTATATATATATATATATATATTATAGAAATACATATATATATATAAAAAATACTTATAACTAGAAATACCTATACACACACACACACAAACACACACACACACGATGGTGTGATCATCACCTTGAGCCAGACATCCTGGAATGTGAAGTCAAGTGGGCCTTAGGAAGCATCACTACAAACAAAGCTAGTGGAGGTGATGGAATTCCAGTTGAGCTATTTCAAATCCTGAAAGATGATGCTGTGAAACTGCTGCACTCGATATGTCAGCAACTTTGGAAAACTCAGCAGTAGCCACAGGACTGGAAAAGCTCAGTTTTCATTCCAATTACAAAGAAAGGCAATGTCAAAGAATGCTCAAACGACCGGACAATGGCACTCGTCTCACACTCTAGTAAAGTGATGATTAAAATTCTCCAAGCCAGGCTTCAGCAATACGTTAACCGCAAACTTCCAGATGTTCAAGCTGGTTTTAGAAAAGGCAGAGGAACTGAAGATCAAATTGCTAACATCCGCTGGATCATCGAAAAAGCAAGAGAGTTCCAGAAAAACATCTATTTCTGCTTTATTGACTATGCCAAAGCATGACTGTGTGCATCACAATAAACTGTGGAAAATTCTGAACGAGATGGGAATACCAGACCACCTGACCTGCCTCTTGAGAAACCTGTACGCAGGTCAGGAAGCAACAGTTAGAAATGGACATGGAACAACAGGCTGGTTCCAAATACGAAAAGGAGTACGTCAAGGCTGTATATTGTCCCCTGCTTATTTAACTTCTATGCAGAGTACATCATGAGAAACGCTGGGCTGGAAGAAGCACAAGCTGGAATCAAGATTGCTGGGAAAATATCAATAACCTCAGATATGCAGATGACACCCTTATGGCAGAAAGTGAAGAGGAACTAAAAAGCCTCTTGAAGAAAGTGAAAGAGGAGAGTGAAAAAGTTGGCTTAAAGCTCAACATTCAGAAAACTAGGATCATGGTATCTGGTCCCATCACTTCATGGCAAATGGATGGGGAAACAGTGGATGGGGAAAATTTTCTGGGCTCCAAAATCACTGCAGATGGTGATTGCAGCCATGAAATTAAAAGACATTTACTCCTTGGAAGGAAAGTTGTGACCAACCTAGACATCATTTAAAAACCAGAGACTTGACTTTACCAACAAGGTCTGTCTAGTCAAGGCTATGGTTGGACTATAAAGAAAGCTGAGCACAGAAGAATTGATGCTTTTTTATAATATAGATTTATTTATTTTAATTGGAGGCTAATTACATTATTGTATGGGTTTTGCCATACATCATGATGAATCTGCCACGGGTGTACAGGTGTTCCCATCTTGAACCTCTTTCCACCTCCTTCCCCATCCCATCCCTCTGGGTCATCCCAGTGCTCCAGCCCCAAGCATCCTGTATCATGCATCGAACCTGGACTGGCGATTCATTTCACATATGATATTATACATGTTTCAATGCCAATGCATTCTCCAAATTCCCACCCTCTCCCACAGAGTCCAAAAGACTGTTCTATACATCTGTGTCTCTTTTGCTGTCTCGCATACAGGGTTATCATTACCATCTTTCTAAATTCCATATATATGTGTTAGTATACTGTATTGGTGTTTTTCTTTCTGGCTTACTTCACTCTGTATAATTGGCTCCAGTTTCATCCACCTCATTAGAACTGATTCAAATGTATTCTTTTTAATGGCTGAGTAATACTCCATTGTGTATATGTACCACAGCTTTCTTATCCATTCGTCTGCTGATGGACATCTAGATTGCTTCCATGTCCTGTCTATTAAAAACAGTGCTGCGATGAACATTGGGGTACACATGTCTCTTTCAATTCTTGTTTCCTTGGTGTGTATGCCCAGCAGTGGGATTGCTGGGTCATAAGGCAGTTCTATTTCCAGTTTTTGAAGGAATCTCCACACTGTTCTCCATAGTGGCTGTACTAGTTTGCATTCCCACCAACAGTGTAAGAGGGTTCCCTTTTCTCACACCTTCTCCAGCATTTATTGCTTGTAGACTTTTGGATAGCAGCCATTCTGACTGGCATGAAATGGTACCTCACTGTGGTTTCATTTGCATTTCTCTGATAATGAGCGATGTTGAGCATCTCTTCATGTGTTTGTTAGCCATCTGTATGTCTTCTTTGGAGAACTGTCTGTTCAGTTCTTTGGCCACTTTTTCATTGGTCATTTATTTTTCTGGAATTGAGCTGCAGGAGTTGCTTGTATATTTTTGAGATTAATTCTCAGTTGCTGCATTTGTTATTATTTTCTCCATTCTGAAGGCTGTCTTCTCACCTTGCTTAGAGTTTCCTTTTTTGTGTGGAAGCTTTTAATTTTAATTAGGTCCCATTTGTTTATTTTTTGCTTTTATTTCCAATATTCTGGGAGGTGGGTCATAGAGGATTCCTGCTGTGATATATGTTGGAGAGTGTTTTGCCTATGTTCTCTTCTAGGAGTTTTATAGTTTCTGATCTTAGGTTTAGATCTTTCATCCATTTTGAGTTTATTTTTGTGTATGGTGTTAGAAAGTGTTCTAGTTTCATTCTTTTACAAGTGGTTGACCAGTTTTCCCAGCACCACTTGTGAAAGAGATTGTCTTTTCTCCATTGTATATTCTTGCCACCTTTGTCAAAGATAAGGTATCCATAGGTGTGTGGATTTATCTCTGGACTTTCTATTTTGTTCCATTGATCTATATTTCTCTCTTTGTGCCAGTACTATACTGTCTTGATGACTGTGGCTTTGTAGTAGAGCCTGAAGTCAGGCAGGTTGATCCCTCCAGTTCCATTCTTCTTTCTCAAGATTGCTCTGGCTATTCAAGGTTTTTTGTATTTCCATACAAATTGTGAAATTATTTGTTCTAGCTCTGTGAAAAATACCGTTGGTAGCTTGATAGGGATTGCATTGAATCTATAGATTACTTTGGGTAGTATATTCATTTTCCAGTATATTGATTCTTCCGATCCATGAACACAGTATATTTCTCCATATATTAGTGTCCTCTTTGATTTCTTTCACCAGTGTTTTGTAGTTTTCTATATATAGGTCTTTTGTTTCTTTGGGTAGATATATTCCTAAGTATTTTATTCTTTTCGTTGCAATGGTGAATGGAATTGTTTCCTTAATTTCTCTTTCTATTTTCTCATTATTAGTGTATAGGAATGCAAGGGACTTCTGTCTGTTGATTTTATATCCTGCAACTTTACTGTATTCATTGATTAGCTCTAGTAATTTTCTGGTGGAGTCTTTAGGGTTTTCTATGTAGAGGATCATGTCATCTGAGAACAGTGAGAGTTTTACTTCTTCTTTTCCAATCTGGATTCCTTTTATTTCTTTTTCTGCTCTGATAGCTGTGGCCACAACTTTCAAAACTATGTTGAATAGTAGTGGTGAGAGTGGGCACCCTTGTCTTGTTCCTGCCTTTAGGGGAAATGCTTTCAATTTTTCACCATTGAGGATAATGTTTGCTGTGGGTTTTGTCATATATAGCTTTTGTTATGTTGAGGTATGTTCCTTCTATTCCTGCTTTCTGGAGAGTTTTTATAATAAATGGATGTTGAATTTTGTCAAAGGCTTTCTCTGCATCTATTGAGATAATCATATGGCTTTTATTTTTCGATTTGTTAATGTAGTATATTACATTGATTGATTTGCAGATATTGAAGAATCCTTGCATCCCTGGGATAAAGCCCACTTGGTCATTTTGTTGTTGTTGGATTCTGATTGCTAGTATTTTGTTAAGGATTTTTTGCATCTATGTTCATAGTGATATTGGCCTGTAGTTTTCTTTTTATGTGGCATCTTTGTCAGGTTTGGTATTAAGGTGATGATGACCTCGTAGAATGAGTTTGGAAGTTTACCTTCTGCAATTTTCTGGAAGAGTTTGAGTAGGATAGGTGTTAGCTCTTCTCTAAATTTTTGGTGGAATTCAGCTGTGAAGCTGTCTGGACCTGGACTTTTGTTTGCTGGAAGATTTCTGATTACAGTTTCAATATCCATGCTTGTGATGGGTCTGTTAAGATGTTCTATTTCTTCCTGGTTCAGTTTTGGAAAGTTGTACTTTTCTAAGAATTTGTCCATTTCTTTCAAGTTGTCCATTTTATTGCCATATAATTGCTGATAGTAGTCTCTTATGATCCTTTGTATTTCTGTGTTATCTGTTGTGATCTCTCCATTTTCATTTCTAATTTTATTTATTTGATTCTTCTCTCTTTGTTTCTTGATGAGTCTGGCTAATGGTTGTCAATTTTATTTATCCTCTCAAAGAACCAGCTTTCGGCTTTGTTGATTTTTGCTATGCTCTCTTCTGTTTCTTTTGCATTTATTTCTGCCCTAATTTTTAAGATTTCTTTCCTTCTACTAACCTTGGGGTTCCTCTTTTCTTCCTTTTCTAGTTGCTTTAGGTGTAGAGTTAGGTTATTTATCTGGTCTTTTTCTTGTTTCTTGAGGTATGCCTGTATTCCTATGAACCTTCCCCTTAGCACTGCTTTTACAGTGTCCCACAGGTTTTGGGTTGTTGTGTTTTCATTTTCATTCATTTCTATGCATATTTTGATTTCTTTTTTGATTTCTTCTGTGATTTGTTGGTTATTCAGCAGCGTGTTGTTCAGCCTCCATATGTTAGAATTTATAATGGTTTTTCTCCTGTAATTGAGATCTAATCTTACAGCATTGTGGTCAGAAAAGATGCTTGGAATGGTTTCAATTTTTTTTTTAATTTACCAAGGCTAGATTTATGGCCCAGGATGTGATCTATCCTGGGAGAAGGTTCCGTGTTCACTTGAGAAAAAGGTGAAATTCATTGTTTTGGGGCGAAATGTCCTGTAGATATCAATTAGGTCTAACTGTTCCATTGTATCATTTAAAGTTTGTGTTTCTTTGTTAATTTTCTGTTTAGTTGATCTGTCCATAGGTGTGAGTGGGGTATTAAATCTCCCACTATTATTGTGTTATTGTTAATTTCCCCTTTCATACTTGTTAGCATTTGTCTTACACATTGTGGTCCTCCTATGTTGGATGTATATATATTTATAATTGTTATATCTTCTTCTTGGATTGATCCTGTCATCATTATGTAGTGTCCTTCTTTGTCTCTTTTCACAGCCTTTGTTTTATAGTCTATTTGATCTGATATGAGTATTGCTACTCCTGCTTTCTTTTGGTCTCTATGTGCATGGAATGTCTTTTTCCAGCCCTTCACTTTCAGTCTGTATGTGTCCCTTGTTTTGAGGTGGGTCTCTTGTAGACAACATATATAGGGGTCTTGTTTTTGTATCCATTCAGCCAGTCTTTGTCTTTTGGTTGGGGCATTCAACCCATTTATGTTTAAGGTAATTATTTATAAGTATAATCCATTGCCATTTACTTTATTGTTTTGGGTTTGAGTTTATACACCCTTTTTGTGTTTCCTGTCTAGAGAAGATCCTTTAGCATCTGTTGGAGAGCTAGTTTGGAGGTGCTGAATTCTCTCAGCTTTTGCTTGTCTGTAAAGCTTTTGATTTCTCCTTCATATTTGAATGAGATCCTTGCTGGGTACGGTAATCTGGGCTGTAGGTTATTTTCTTACATCACTTTAAGTATGTCCTGCCATTCCCTCCTGGCCTGAAGAGTTTCTACTGAAAGATCACAGTTATCCTTATGGGAATCCCCTTGTGTGTTATTTGCTGTTTTTCCTTGCTACTTTTAATATGTGTTCTTTGTGTTTGATCTTTGTTCATTTGATTAATATGTGTCTTGGGGTGTTTTGCCTTGGGTTTATCCTGTTTGGGACTCTCTGGGTTTCTTGAACTTGAGTGATTATTTCCTTCCCCATTTTAGGGAAGTCTTCAACTATTATCTCCTCAATGATTTTCTCATGGTCTTTCTTTTTGTCTTCTTCTTCTGGGACTCCTATGATTCGAATGTTGGGGCATTTAACATTGTCCCAGTGGTCTCTGAGATTGTCCTCATTTCTTTTAATTCGTTTTTCTTTTTCCCTCTCTGATTCATTCATTTCTACCATTCTATCTTCTACCTCACTAATCCTACCTTCTGCCTCCATTATTCTACTATTTTTTCCCTCCAGAGTGTTTTTGATCTCATTTATTGCATTATTCATTATGTATTGACTTTTTTATTTCTTCTAAGTCCTTATTAAACCTTTCTTGCATCTTCTCAATCTTTATCTCCAGGCTATTTATCTGTGATTCCATTTTGTTTTCAAGATTTTGGATCATTTTCACTATCATTATTCAGTTCAGTTCAGTCGCTCAGTCTTGTCCGACTCTTTGTGACCCCATGAATCGCAGCACGCCAGGCCCCCCTGTCCATCAACATCTCCCGGAGTTCACTCAAATTCACGTCCATTGAGTCCGTGGTGCCATCCAGCCATCTCATCCTCGGTCGTCCCCTTCTCCTCCTGCCCCCAATCCCTCCCAGCATCAAAGTCTTTTCCAATGAGTCAACTCTTCACATCAGGTGGCCAAAGTACTGGAGCTTCAGCTTTAGCATCATTCCTTCCAAAGAAATCCCAGGGCTGATCTCCTTCAGAATGGACTGGTTGGATCTCCTTGCAGTCCAAGGGACTCTCAAGAGTCTTCTCCAACAACACACTTCAAAAGCATCAATTCTTTGGCGCTCAGCCTTCTTCACAGTCCAAATCTCACATCCACACATGACCACAGGAAAAACCATAGCCTTGACTAGACGGACCTTAGTCGGCAACGTAATGTCTCTGCTTTTGAATATACTATCTAGGTTGCTCATAAGTTTCCTTCCAAGGAGTAAGCGTCTTTTAATTTCACGGCTGCAGTCACCATCTGCAGTGATTTTGGAGCCCCGAAAAATAAACTCTGACACTGTTTCCACTGTTTCCCCATCTATCTTTATCAGGTAGATTCCCTATCTCTTCCTCTTTTGTTTGGTTTGGTAGGCTTTTGTCTGGTTCCTTTACCTCTGTCTCTTCATCTTGTTTATATTCCTGTGTTTGGGGTGGCCTTTCTGTGTTCTGGCAGTTTGTGGAGTTCTCTTTATTGTGGAGTTTCCTCACTGTGGGTGGGGTTGTACGGGTGGCTTGTCAAGGTTTCCTGATTAGGGAAACTTGTGTCAGTGTTCTGGTGGGTGGAGGTGGATTTCTTCTCTCTGGAGTGCAATGAAGTGTCCAGGAATGAGTTATGAGATGTCAGTGGGTTTGGAGTGACTTTGAGCAGTCTGTATATTGAAGCTCAGGACTGTGTTCCTGTGTTGCTGGAGAATTTGTGTGGTATGTCTTGCTCTGGAACTTGTTGGCCCTTGGGTGGTGCTTGGTTTCCATGTAAGTATGGAGGCGTTTGATGAGCTCCTGTCGATTAATGTTCCCTGGAGTCAGGAGTTCTCTGGTGTTAGGATTTGGACTTAAGCCTCCTGCTTCTAGTTTTCAGTCTTATTTTTACAGTAGCCTCAAGACTTCTCCATCTATACAGCACCACTGATAAAACATTTAGGTTAAAGATGAAAAGTTTCTCCACAGTGAGGGACACCCAGAGAGGTTCACAGAGTTACATGGAGAAGAGAAGAGGGAGGAGGGAGATAGAGGTGACCCGAATGAGATGAGGTGGAATCAAAAGAGGAGAGAGCAAGCTAGCCAGAAATCACTTCCTTATGTGCACTCCACAGTCTGGACCACTCAGAGATGTTCAAGGAGTTATACAGAGAAGAGAAGAGGGAGGAAGGAGACAGAGTTGGCCAGGAGGATAAAAGGGGGAATCAAAAGGAGAGAGACAGATCCAGCCAGTAATCAGTTCCCTAAGTGTTCTCCACCATCCAGAACACACAAAGAGATTCACAGAGTTGGGTAAAGAAGAGAAGGGGGAGGGAGGAGATAGAGGCGACCTGGTGGAGAAAAAGGAGAGTCCAAAGAAGGAGAGCAGTCAAGCCAGTCATCTCACTCCTGAGTAAAAATGGGTACTGAAGACTGGGCTCTTAAAAGTACAAAATTGGTAACAAATACCAAAAAGCAAAGATTAAAAATCTAGAGTAGAGGTTACATTTTCAAAAATAGAATATTAAAGAAAAAATACAAAGTCACAAAATTATAAAATATATATATGAAGTTTGCTTTAAAAAAATGGGGTCTCTTTTTTGGCAAATTAACAGTAGCTTATAAAAATGAAAATTAAAGGAGTACTAGAGGACTTAAAAAGTTTTTAATAAAAAAATAAAGAATGATAGTAAGTATAGTAAAAATATATCTAGGACTTTCTCTGGTGTTGTTGTGGGCAGTGTGGGGTCAGTTCATTTTCAGATAGTTCCTTGATCTGGCTTATATTTCTCAAGATCTATAGGCCCCTTCCTAAGTAGTCGGTACTAACTACAGGGTTTTAATCTATTGCACCTGTCACTTCCAAGGAGATTCCCTCTATTTTAGCTTTTTATGTTTGCTGGTCTCTTCAGTGTCTTACTTCCACCCTGACACAAGGGGGTGGTGTGGACACTTTTTTAGGCTCACTTGTTCAGTTGTGCTGTGGGGAGGGAGGGATGCTGCAAACAAATAACACTGGCGTGTGTTTTCAGTGTCTTGGCCACGCTGGGTTCGCCCCTACTCACGGCGTGTGTGCTTTCCCTGTCTGCACTGCTTAGGCTCTAGGTTGCTCTGCCGGGAACTGTCTGAGGCCAGTCCTGGGTTGTATGCACTTCCCATGTCTAAGCCGCTCAGGATCAGGTACTAGGGTAGTCCTCAGAGGTGCAGACTCTGTTGGGCCTGCGTTCCGTGCCCTTCCTAGGTCCAAGCAGCTCAGGTGACCAGGAGTTTGGCGAGTGGGGTCGCTGCGACTTATCGCTTCCCCCATCCCTGCCGCTTGGTTTTCTGGGTGTACCACCTTCTCAGGCGGATGTTGACTGTCCAGAATCCCAAGAAGTCTTAGTTAGCAACGAAGCCTGCTTGAAGTTTGGTAAATAATGCCTCTCTGGGGCCGCGATTGCCCCCTTCCGGCTCTGGCTGCCTGTCACTGGAGGGGGATGGTCTGCAGCCAGCTGGCTCTGCTCAGTCCTTTGTTCTGTGAGAGGGACTGGCGGTGTCTTAGGTTAGGGCTTTTTGCTTGGTAGCTATCGCACAGTCTGGTTTGCTAGCCCAAGTTAGTTCCCTCAGATTGCCCTTGGAGCATTCAGGCCCGGTTCTTACTCTAAGCAATGCAGCCTGTGCCTCCCTGCCCAGCCCCTGCAGGCTAGTGGCAGAAGCAGGTGTCTCTGCTGCTTCTCCACTGGGGGAGATACCATTGGGCACGTAATCTATGGGTTTTAATTATTTATTTATTTTTCCCTCCCAGTTATGTTGCCCTCTGTGTTTCCAAGGCTCTCCACAGACTCGGCAGTGAGAGTGTTTCCTGGTGTTTGGAAACTTCTTTTTTAAGACTCCCTTTCCGGGATGGAGCTCTGTCCCTACCTCTTTTGTCTCTCTTTTTGTCTTTTATATTTTTTCCTACCTCCTTTCAAAGACAATGGGCGCTTTTCTGGTGCTTGATGTCCTCTGCCAGCATTCAAAAGTTGTTTTGTGGAATTTACTCAGGGTTCAAATGTTCTTTTGATGAATTTGTGGGGAGAAAGTGGTCTCCCTGTTCTATTCCTCTACCATCTTAGGACCGCCTCCGAATTGATGCTTTTGAACTGTGGTGTTGGAGAAGACTCTTGAGAGTCCCTTGGACTGCAAGGAGATCCAATCAGTCCATCATAAAGGAAATCAGTCCTGGGTGTTCATTGGAAGGAATGATGTTGAAGCTGAAACTCCAATACTTTGGCCACCTGATGTGAAGAGCTGACTCATTTGAAAAGACCCTGATGCTGGCAACGATTGAGGGCAGGAGAAGGGGACAACAGAGGATGAGATGGTTGGATGGCATCACTGACTCAATGGACATAGATCTGGGTGGACTCCAGGAGTTGGTGATGGACAGGGAGGCCTGGCATGCTGTGGTTCATGGAGTTGCAAACAGTCAGACACGACTGAGAGACTGAACTGATCTGAACTATATATGACATCACATCCATTGTATATGACATCACATCGACTATACATGGGACAATCACAGCCATGGCATCTGTGCCATCACCTCCACAATATCGAGGACATCACACCCAATCTATGTATAACATCACATGCAGCATGTGTATGATATCATATGCAGTATTCATGACATCACATCTGCTGTTTATGACAACTACTGTATGCATGACATCACACCCACGGTATTTACGACAAAACTTCCACTGTATGACATCACAGTTCAGTTCAGTTCAGTCACTCAGTCATCTCTGACTCTTTGTGACCCCATGAATCGCAGCACGCCAGGTGTCCCTGTCCATCACCATCTCCCAGAGTACACTCATACTCACATCCATCGAATCTGTGATGCCATCCAGCCATCTCATCCTCTGTTGTCCCCTTCTCCTCCTGCCCCCAATCCCTCCCAGCATCAGAGTCTCCTCCAATGAGTCAACTCTTCGCATGAGGTGGCCAAAGTACTGGAGCTTCAGCTTCAGCATCATTCCTTCCAAAGAAATCCCAGGGCTGATCTCCTTCAGAATGGACTGGTTGGATCTCCTTGCAGTCCAAGGGACTCTCAAGAGTCTTCTCCAACACCACACTTCAAAAGCATCAATTCTTCGGTGCTCAGCCTTCTTCATAGTCCAACTCTTACATCCATACATGACCACAGGAGAAACCATAGCCTTGACTAGACGGACCTTAGTCGGCAAAGTAATGTCTTGACTATACTATCTTGAATATACTATCTAGGTTGGTCATAACTTTTCTTCCAAGGAGTAAGTGTCTTTTAATTTCATGGCTGCAGTCACCATCTGCAGTGATTCTGGAGCCCAAAAATATAAAGTCTGACATTGTTTCCACTTTTTCCCCATCTACTGCCCATGAAGTGATGAGACCAGATGCCATGATCTTTGTTTTCTGAATGTTGAGCTTTAAGCCAACTTTTTAGCTCTCCTCTTTCACTTTCATCAAAAGGCTTTTTAGCTCCTCTTCACTCTCTGCCATAAGGGTGGTGTCATCTGCATATCTGAGATTATTGATATTTCTCCCCGGCAATCTTGATTCCAGCTTGTGTTTCTTCCAGCCCAGCATTTCTCATGATGTACTCTGCATATAAGTTAAATAAGCAGGGTGACAATATACAGTCTTGACGTACTCCTTTTCCTATTTGGAACCAGTCTGTTGTTCCATGTCCAGTTCTAACTGTTTGCTTCCTGACCTGCATACAGATTTCTCAAGAGGCAGGTTAGGTGGTCTGGTATTCCCACCTCTCTCAGAATTTTCCACAGTTTATTGTGATGCACACAGTCAAAGGCTTTGGCATAGTCAATAAAGCAGAAATAGATGTTTTTCTGGAACTCTCTTCCTTTTTCCATGATCCAGCAGATGTTGGCAATTTGATCTCTGGTTCCTCTGCCTTTTCTAAAACCAGCTTGAACATCAGGGAGTTCACAGTTCACGTATTGCTGAAGTCTGGCTTGGAGAATTTTGAGCATTACTTTACTAGCGTGTGAGATGAGTGCAATTGTGCAGTAGTTTGAGCATTCTTTGGCATTGCCTTTCTTTGGAATTGGAATGAAAACTGAGCTTTTCCAGTCCTGTGGCCACTGTTGAGTTTTCCCAAATTTGCTGGCATATTGAGTGCAGCACTTTCACAGCATCATCTTTCAGGATTTGAAATAGTTCCACTGGAATTCCATCACCTCCATTAGCTTTGTTCATAGTGATGCTTTCCAAGGCCCACTTGACTTCACATTCCAAGATGTCTGGCTCTAGATTAGTGATCACATCAGCATGATTATCTGGGTCATGAAGATATGTTCCAGTTTGTACAGTTCTTCCGTGTATCCTTGCCACCTCTTCTTAATATCTTCTGCTTCTGTTAGGTCCATACCATTTCTGTCCTTTATCGAGCCCATCTTTGCATGAAATATTCCCTTGGTATCTCTAATTTTCTTTAAGAGATCTCTAGTCTTTCCCATTCTGTTGTTTTCCTCTATTTCTTTGCATTGATCGCTGAGGAAGGCTTTCTTATCTCTTCTTGCTATTTTTTGGAACTCTGCATTCAGATGCTTATATCTTTCCTTTTCTCCTTTGCTTTTCGCCTCTCTTCTTTTCACAGCTATTTGTAAGGCCTCCCCAGACAGCCATTTTGCTTTTTTGCATTTCTTTTCTATGGGGATGGTCTTGATCCCTGTCACCTGTACAATGTCACAAACCTCATTCCATAGTTCATCAGGCACTCTATCTATCAGATCTAGGCCCTTAAATCTATTTCTCACTTCCACTGTACAATCATAACGGATTTGATTTAGGTCATACCTGATAACTCCAGAAAGAATGAAGGGATGGAGCCAAAGCAAAAACAATACCCAGTTGTGGATGTGACTGCTGATAGAAGCAAGAACCGATGCTGTAAAGAGCAATATTGCATAGGAACCTGGAATGTCAGGTCCATGAATCAAGGCAAATTGGAAGTGGTCAAACAAGAGATGGCAAGGGTGAGCGTCGACATTCTAGGAATCAGTGAACTAAAATGGACTGGAATGGGTGAATTTAACTCAGATGACCATTATATCTACTACTTCGGGCAGGAATCCCTCAGAAGAAATGGAGTAGCCATCATGGTCAACAAAAGAGTCTGAAATGCAGTACTTGGATGCAATCTCAAAAAAACAGAATGATCTCTGTTCGTCTCCAAGGCAAAGCATTCAATATCACAGTGATCCAAGTCTATCCCCCAACCAGTACACTGAAGAAACTGAAGTTGAATGGTTTTATGAAGACCTACAAGACCTTTTAGAAGTAACACCCAAAAAAGATGTCCTTTTCATTATAGGGGACTGGAATGCAAAAGTAGGAAGTCAAGAAACACTGGAGCAACAGGCAAATTTGGCCTTGGAATGCGGAATGAAGCAGGGCAAAGACTAATAGAGTTTTGCCAAGAAAACGCACTGGTCATAGCAAACACCCTCTTCCAACAACACAAGAGAAGACTCTACACATGGACATCACCAGATGGTCAACACCGAAATCAGACTGATTATATTCTTTGCAGCCAAAGATGGAGAAGCTCTATACAGTCAACAAAACAAGACCAGGAGCTGACTGTGGCTCAGATCATGAACTCCTTATTGCCAAATTCAGACTCAAATGACATCACACCCACTATATGTATGACATCATATGCAGTATATATGACATCACATCCACTCTTTGTGACATCATACCACTCTATTTATGACATCATCACATCCACTCTAATCATATCACTGCACTATATGTGACATCACATCCACTGTATATGACATCACATCTACTATACATGTGATATCAGAGCCACTGTATATGTGTAATCACACCTGCTGTATTGATGACATCACACCCACTCTATGTATGACATTACACTCTGTGGCCATTATATCATATGTACTATACACGACATCACATCCAGTTTTTATGCCATCAAACTAACAGTAATTTATAACATCACATCCACTGTATTCATTACATCACATCCCTTATTTCTGACATCACATCCACTGTATCTATGTCATCAACCCACTGTATCAATGATATCACACCAACTGTATGTATCAAATCATACCACTATATGTATGACAAAACGCACTATACGTGACATCACCTCCACTCTTTATGACATCAAACCACTGTATATATGACATCACACCCAGTGTATTCATAACATCATTCACCCATATATCTACATCACATCCACTGTATCTGTGTCATCACACCCACTATATTGATGACATCACACCCAGTATGGAAGACTTCACACTTGGCTTAGGTATGACATCATATGCAGTATACATGACATCACATCCACACTTTATGACATCAACACAGTATTTATGACATAACATCCACTATATTCATGACATCACACACACTGCATATGGCATCACATTCCTGTATATGACAT
>NW_017212029.1:0-17052 GCF_001704415.2 Capra hircus
TCGGGATTCCTCTCCCGTAGATGCCAGGGCCTAAGACCTTGTGTGGAGTCGGTGCCGGAACTGAGGATTCCTCTCCAGTGCTGACATGGATCTTGGGGTACTTCTGAGTCTCCCCAGGGGAGTCAGTCTTCGTCTCGAGTGGGGGCATGCACGTGCGCTTTCCTCCCGAGCTGTAGCAGCATGTCCCGCTTCCCTTTCAGCGTGGATCAAGGGATCTGTGCTTTCCCTCGAGGCTTTCCCACGAGGCTTTCCCACGAGGCTTTCCCCAGGGCTGTCCACGTGCCACCGTGGTGTGAGTCCGATCCTCGGCTTGAAAGTCGAAGGCAGTGCAGGGAAAACATGGTTTCCCTGGAATGGACTGAGACATCTGGGGACTCTGGGAATGGTGGCACGACCCTGGAGTTCCTCTCGCCTTTCCTGTGGAGAGCGCCTCCCCTTGAGATGCGACTGGGAACGTCCGGGAATTCTTTCCGACAACGCAGGGAAAGGATCCTCCTCTCGAGCTAGGAGGCGGAAACGGGGCTCCTCTGGATGTGGGCGGGACTCTCGTGCTTCCTCTCGAGTGGAGACGGAGTATGTCGGGAGAACTTCTTGAGTTGCAGCAAGGGTGTGAAGGACCCTTTGGAAGTTCCAGAGGTTAGGTGTGATTAGCCTCGAGACGCCTCAGCGGAAATGGGCCTCATCTCGCCTGGAGGGGAGAACCTCCTGGATTTTCTCGAGTTGCGGCAGGTGCTCTCGACTTACGACGGGGACCTCAGGGACCCGCTCTGGTGGCCTCAGGAAAGGCCAGTCCCCATTGCGAGTTGTCTCGGGGGCCTCTCGGGATTCCTCTCCCGTCGATGCTGGGCCTAAGATCTTGTGTGGAGTCAGGTGACCGGAACCTGAGGATTCCTCTCCAGTGCTGACATGGATCTTGGGGTACTTCTTGGAGTCTCCACCAGGGGAGTCAGTCCTCGTCTCGAGTGGGGCGCATGCACGTGCGCTTTCCTCCCGAGCTGTAGGCAGCAGCTGTCCGGCTTCCCTTCCGCGTGGATCAAGGGATCTGTGGCTTTCCCTCAGGTTTCCCACGAGGCCTTTCCCACGAGGCTTTCCCACAGGGGCTGTCCCACGTGCCACGGTGGTGTGAGTCGATCCTCGGCTTGAAAGTCGGATGCAGTGCAGGGAAAACAGGTTTCCCTGGAATGGACTGAGACATTCTGGGGGACTCTGGAATGGTGGCACGACCCTGGAGTTCCTCTCGCCTTTCCTGTGGAGAGCGCCTCCTCTTGAGATGCGAAGCGGAACGCCGGGAATTCTTTCCCGACCACGCAGGGAAAGGATCCCTCCTCTCGAGCTAGGAGGCGGAAACGGGGCTCCTCTGGATGTGGGCGGGACTCTCGTGCTTCCTCTCGAGTGGAGACGGGCTATGTCGGAGGAACTTCTTGAGTTGCAGCAAGGGTGTGAAGGACCCTTTGGAAGTTCCAGATGTTAGATGTGATTAGCCTCGAGACGCCTCAGCGGAAATGGGCCTCATCTCGCCTGGAGGGGAGAACCTCCTGGATTGTTCTCCGAGTTGCGGCAGGTGCTCTCTGACTTACGACGGGGACCCTCAGGGACCCCGCTCTGGTGGCCTCAGGAAAGGCCAGTTCCCCATGCGAGTTGCTCGGGGTCCTCTCGGGATTCCTCTCCCGTCGATGCCGGGGCCCTAAGACCTTGTGTGGAGTCGGTGCCGGAAACCTGAGGATTCCTCTCCAGTGCTGACATGGATCTTGGGGTACTTCTGGAGTCTCCCCAGGGAGTCAGTCCTCGTCTCGAGTGGGGCATGCACGTGCGCTTTCCTCCCGAGCTGTAGCCAGCAGTGTCACGCTTCCCTTCTCGTGGATCAAGGGATCTGTGGCTTTCCCTCGAGGCTTTCCCACGAGCTTTCCCACGAGGCTTTCCCACAGGGCTGTCCCACGTGCCACACGTGGTGTGAGTCGATCCTCGGCTTGAAAGTCGAGGCAGTGCAGGGAAAACAGGTTTCCCTGGAATGGACTGAGACATCTGGGGGACTCTGGGAATGGTGGCACGACCCTGGAGTTCCTCTCGCCTTTCCTGTGGAGAGCGCCTCCTCTTGAGATGCGACGGGAACGCCGGGAATTCTTTCCCGACCACGCAGGGAAAGGATCCCTCCTCTCGAGCTAGGAGGCGGAAACGGGCTCCTCTGGATGTGGGCGGGACTCTCGTGCTTCCTCTCGAGTGGAGACGGTATGTCGGGGAACTTCTTGAGTTGCAGCAAGGGTGTGAAGGACCCTTTGGAAGTTCCAGAGGTTAGGTGTGATTAGCCTCGAGACGCCTCAGCGGAAATGGGCCTCATCTCGCCTGGAGGGGAGAACCTCCTGGATTTTCTCGAGTTGCGGCAGGTGCTCTCGACTTACGACGGGGACCTCAGGGACCCGCTCTGGTGGCCTCAGGAAAGGCCAGTCCCCATGCGAGTTGCTCGGGGGCCTCTCGGGATTCCTCTCCCGTCGATGCCGGGGCCTAAGACCTTGTGTGGAGTCGGTGCCGGAACCTGAGGATTCCTCTCCAGTGCTGACATGGATCTTGGGGTACTTCTGGAGTCTCCCCAGGGGAGTCAGTCCTCGTCTCGAGTGGGGGCATGCACGTGCGCTTTCCTCCCGAGCTGTAGCAGCAGTGTCACGCTTCCCTTCGCGTGGATAAAGGGATCTGTGGCTTTCCCTCGAGGCTTTCCACGAGGCTTTCCCACGAGGCTTTCCCACAGGGCTGTCCCACGTGCCACCTGTGGTGTGAGTCGATCCTCGGCTTGAAAGTCGAGGCAGTGCAGGGAAAACAGGTTTCCCTGGAATGGACTGAGACATCTGGGGGACTCTGGGAATGGTGGCACGACCCTGGAGTTCCTCTCGCCTTTCCTGTGGAGAGCGCCTCCTCTTGAGATGCGACGGGAACGCCGGGAATTCTTTCCCGACCACGCAGGGAAAGGATCCCTCCTCTCGAGCTAGGAGGCGGAAACGGGGCTCCTCTGGATGTGGGCGGGACTCTCGTGCTTCCTCTCGAGTGGAGACGGGTATGTCGGGGAACTTCTTGAGTTGCAGCAAGGGTGTGAAGGACCCTTTGGAAGTTCCAGAGGTCAGGTGTGATAAGCCTTGAGTCGCCTCTGCGGAAATGGGCCTCATCTCGCCTGGAGGGGAGAACCTCCTGGATTTTCTCGAGTTGCGGCAGGTGCTCTCGACTTACGACAGGGACCTCAGAGACCCGCTCTGGTGGCCTCAGGAAAGACCAGTCCCCATGCGAGTTACTCAGGGCCCTCTCGGGGTTCCTCTCCCGTCGATGCCAGGGCCTAAGACCTTGTGTGGAGTCGGTGCCGGAACCTGAGGATTCCTTTGCAGTGCTGACAAGGATCTTGGGGTACTTCTCCAGTCTCCCCACGGGAGTCAGTCCTCATCTCGAGTGGGGGCATGCACGTGCGCTTTCCTCCCGAGCTGTAGCAGCAGTGTCACGCTTCCCTTCGCGTGGATCAAGGTATCTGCGGCTTTCCCTCGAGGCTTTTCCCACGAGGCTTTCCGAGGCCCACGAGACTTTCCCAAAGGGCTGTCCCACGTGCCACCGTGTTGTGTGTCGATCCTAGGCTAGAAAGTTGAGGCAGTGCAGGAGAAACAGGTTTCCATGGAATGGACTGAGACATCTGGGGGCCTCTGGGAATGGGTGCACGAATCTGGAGTTCCTCTCGCCTTTCCTGTGGAGAGCGCCTCCTCTTGAGATGAGACGGGAACTCCGGGAATACTTGACCGACCACTCAGTGAAAGGATCCCTCCTCTCGAGCTAGGAGGCAGTAACGGGGCTCCTCTGGATGTGGGCGGGACTCTCGGGCTTCCTCTCGAGTGGAGACGGGTATGTGGGGGAGCTTCTTGAGTTGCAGCAAGGGCGTGAAGGACCCTTTGTAAGTTCCATAGGTTAGGTGTGATTAGCCTCGAGACGCCTCAGCGGTAATGGGCCTCATCTCGCCTGGAGGGTAGAACCTCCTGGATTTTCTCGAGTTGCGGCAGGTGCCCTCGACTTACGACGGGGACCTCAGGGACCCGCTCTGGTGCCTCAGGAAAGGCCAGGCCCCATGCGAGTTGCTCGGGGGCCTCTCGGGATTCCTCTCCCGTCTATGCCGGGGCCTAAGACCTTGTGTGGAGTCGGTGCCAGAACCTGAGGATTCCTCTCCGGTGCTGACATGGATCTTGGGGTACTTCTGAGGTCTCCCCGGGGAGTCAGTCCTCGTCTCGAGGGGAGGCATGCACGTGGGCTTTCCTCCCGAGCTGTAGCAGCAATGTCACGCTTTCCCTTCACGTGGATCAAGGGATCTGTGGCTTTCCCTCGAGGCTTTCACACGAGGCTTTCCCAAGAAGCTTTCCCACAGGGCTGTCCCACGTGCCACCGTGGTGTGAGTCGATCCTCGGCTAGAAAGTCGAGGCAGTGCAGGGAAACAGGTTTCCCTGGAATGGACTGAGACATCTGGGGGACTCTGCGAATGGTGGCACGACACTGGAGTTCCTCTCGCCTTTCCTGTGGAGAGCGCCTCCTCTTGAATTGCGACTGGGAACTCGGTGAATTCTTTCCAGACAACGCACGGAAAGGATCCCACCTCTGGAGCTAAGAGGCAGAAATGGGGCTCCTCTGGATGTGGGTGGGACTCTCGTGCTTCCTCTCGAGTGCAGACGGATATGTCGGAGAACTTCTTGAGTTGCAGCAAGGGTGTGAAGGACCCTTTGGAAGTTCCAGAGGTTAGGTGTGATTAGCCTCAAGACGCCTCAGCGGAAATGGGCCTCATCTTGCCTGGAGGGGAGAACCTCCTGGATTTTCTCGAGTTGCGGCAGGTGCTCTCGACTTATGACGGGGACCTCAGGGACCCGCTCTGGTGGACTCAGTAAAGGCCAGTCCACATGCGCGTTGCTCAGGGGCCTCTCGGGATTCCTCTCCCGTCGATGCCGGGGCCTACGACCTTGTGTGAATTCGGTGCCGGAACTTGAGGATTCCTCTCCAGTGCTGACATGGATCTTGGGGTACTTCTGGAGTCTCCCCAGGGGAGTCAGTCGTAGTCTCGAGTGGGGGCATGCACGTGCGATTTCCTCCAGAGCTGTAGCAGCAGTGTCACGCTTCCTTTCGCGTGGATCAAGGGATCTGTGGCTTTCCCTAGAGACTTTCCCACGAGGCTTTCCCACGGGGCTTTCCCACGAGGCTTTCCCACAGGGCTGTCCCACGTGCCACCGTGGTGTGAGTCGATCCTCGGCTAGAAAGTCAAGGCAGTGCAGGGAAAACAGGTTTTCCTGGAATGGACTGAGACATCTGGGGGACTCTGCGAATGGTGGCACGACCCTTGAGTTCCTCTCGCCTTTCCTGTGGAGAGCGCCTCATCTTGAGATGCGACGGGAACGCCGGGAATTCATTACCAACCACACAGGGAAAGGATCCCTCCTCTCGAGCTACGAGGCGGACACGGGGCTCCTCTGGATGTGAGCGGAGCTCTTGTGCTTCCTCTCGAGTGGAGACGGGTATGTCATGGAAATTCTTGAGTTGCAGCAAGGGTGTGAAGGACCCTTTGGAAGTTCCAGAGATTAGGTGTGATTAGCCTCGAGACGCCTCAGCGAAATGGGCCTCATCTCGCCTGGAGGGCAGAACCTCCTGGATTTTCTCGAGTTGCGGCAGGTGCTCTCGACTTACGACAGGGACCTCAGGGACCCGCTCTGGTGGCCTCAGGAAAGGCCAGTCCCCATGCGATTTGCTCGGGGGCCGCTCGGGATTCCTCTCCCATCGATGCCGGGCCCTAAGACCTTGTGTGGAGTCGGTGTCGGAAACTGAGAATTCCCCTGCAGTGCTGACATCGCTCTTGGGGTACTTCTGAAGTCTCCCCAGGGGAGTGAGTCCTCGTCTCCAGTCGGGGTATGCACGTGCGCTTTCCTCCTGAGCTGTAGCAGCAGTGTCACGCTTCCCTTCCCGTGGATCATAGGATCTGTGGCTTTCCCTCGAGGCTTTCCCATGAGGCTTTCCCACGACGCTTTCCCACCAGGCTTTCCAACGAGGCTTTCCCCAGTGATGTCCCACGTGCCACCGCGGTGTCAGTCGATCCTCGGTTTGAAAGTCGAGGCAGTGCCGGGGAAACAGGCTTCCCTGGAATGGACTGAGACATCTGGGGGACTCTGGGAATGGTGACACGACCCTGGAGTTCCTCTCGCCTTTCCTGTGGAGAGCGCCCCCTCTTGATATGTGACGGGAACGCCGGGAATTCTTTTCCGAACACGCAGGGAAAGGATCCCTCCTGTCGAGCTAGGAGGCGGAAACAGGGCTCCTCTGGATGTGGGCGGGACTCTCGTGCTTCCTCTCGAGTGGAGACGGGTATGTCAGGGAACTTCTTGAGTTGCAGCAAGGGTGTGAAGGGCCCTTTGGAAGGTCCAGAGGTTAGGTGTGATTAGCCTCGAGTCGCCTCTGCGGAAATGGGGCTCATCTCGTCTGGAGGGAAGAACCTCCTGGATTTTCTCGAGTTGTGGCAGGTTCTCTCGACTTATGACGGGGACCTCAGGGACTCGCTCTGGTGGCCTCAGGAAGGCCAGTCCCCATGCGAGTGGCTCGGGGGCCTCTCGGGATTTCACTCCCATCGATGCCGGGGCCTAAGGCCTTGTGTGGAGTCGGTGCAGGAACCTGAGGATTCCTCTCCTTGCTGACATGGATCTTGGGTACTTCTGGAGTCTCCCCAGGGGAGTCAGTCCTCGTCTCGAGTGGGCGCATGCACATGCGCTTACCTCCCGAGCTGTAGCTGCAGTATCTCGCTTCCCTTCTTGTGGAGTAAGGGATCTGTGGCTTTCCCTCGAGTCTTTCCCACGAGGCTTTCCCACGAGGCTTTCCCAAAGGGCTGTCCCACATGCCACCGTTGTGTGAGTCGATCCTCGGCTTGAGAGCCAAGGCAATGCAGGGAAAACAGGTTTCCGTGAAATGGACTGAGACATGTGGGGGACTCTGGGAATGGTGGCACCACCCTGGAGTTCCTCTCGCCTTTCCTGTGGAGAGCGACTCCTCTTGAGACGCTATGGGAACGCCGGGAATTCTTTCCCGACAACGCAGGGAAAGGATCCCTCCTCTCGAGCTAGGAGACGGAAACGGGGCTCCTCTGGATGTGGGCAGGCCTCTCGTGCTTCCTCTCGAGTGGAGACAGGTATGTCAGGGAACTTCTTGAGTTGCAGCAAGGACGTGAAGGACCCTTTGGAAGTTCCAGAGGTCAGGTGTGATAAGCCTTGAGTCGCCTCTGCGGAAATGGGCCTCATCTCGCCTGGAGGGGAGAACCTCCTGGATTTTCTCGAGTTGCGGCAGGTGCTCTCGACTTACGACAGGGACCTCAGAGACCCGCTCTGGTGGCCTCAGGAAAGACCAGTCCCCATGCGAGTTACTCAGGGCCCTCTCGGGGTTCCTCTCCCGTCGATGCCAGGGCCTAAGACCTTGTGTGGAGTCGGTGCCGGAACCTGAGGATTCCTTTGCAGTGCTGACAAGGATCTTGGGGTACTTCTCCAGTCTCCCCACGGGAGTCAGTCCTCATCTCGAGTGGGGGCATGCACGTGCGCTTTCCTCCCGAGCTGTAGCAGCAGTGTCACGCTTCCCTTCGCGTGGATCAAGGTATCTGCGGCTTTCCCTCGAGGCTTTCCCACGAGTCTTTTCCACGAGGCTTTCCCACGAGACTTTCCCAAAGGGCTGTCCCACGTGCCACCGTGTTGTGTGTCGATCCTAGGCTAGAAAGTTGAGGCAGTGCAGGAGAAACAGGTTTCCATGGAATGGACTGAGACATCTGGGGGCCTCTGGGAATGGGTGCACGAATCTGGAGTTCCTCTCGCCTTTCCTGTGGAGAGCGCCTCCTCTTGAGATGAGACGGGAACTCCGGGAATACTTGACCGACCACTCAGTGAAAGGATCCCTCCTCTCGAGCTAGGAGGCAGTAACGGGGCTCCTCTGGATGTGGGCGGGACTCTCGGGCTTCCTCTCGAGTGGAGACGGGTATGTGGGGGAGCTTCTTGAGTTGCAGCAAGGGCGTGAAGGACCCTTTGTAAGTTCCATAGGTTAGGTGTGATTAGCCTCGAGACGCCTCAGCGGTAATGGGCCTCATCTCGCCTGGAGGGTAGAACCTCCTGGATTTTCTCGAGTTGCGGCAGGTGCCCTCGACTTACGACGGGGACCTCAGGGACCCGCTCTGGTGCCCTCAGGAAAGGCCAGGCCCCATGCGAGTTGCTCGGGGGCCTCTCGGGATTCCTCTCCCGTCTATGCCGGGGCCTAAGACCTTGTGTGGAGTCGGTGCCAGAACCTGAGGATTCCTCTCCGGTGCTGACATGGATCTTGGGGTACTTCTGAGGTCTCCCCGGGGGAGTCAGTCCTCGTCTCGAGGGGAGGCATGCACGTGGGCTTTCCTCCCGAGCTGTAGCAGCAATGTCACGCTTTCCTTCACGTGGATCAAGGGATCTGTGGCTTTCCCTCGAGGCTTTCACACGAGGCTTTCCCAAGAAGCTTTCCCACAGGGCTGTCCCACGTGCCACCGTGGTGTGAGTCGATCCTCGGCTAGAAAGTCGAGGCAGTGCAGGGAAACAGGTTTCCCTGGAATGGACTGAGACATCTGGGGGACTCTGCGAATGGTGGCACGACACTGGAGTTCCTCTCGCCTTTCCTGTGGAGAGCGCCTCCTCTTGAATTGCGATGGGAACTCGGTGAATTCTTTCCAGACAACGCACGGAAAGGATCCCACCTCTGGAGCTAAGAGGCAGAAATGGGGCTCCTCTGGATGTGGGTGGGACTCTCGTGCTTCCTCTCGAGTGCAGACGGATATGTCGGAGAACTTCTTGAGTTGCAGCAAGGGTGTGAAGGACCCTTTGGAAGTTCCAGAGGTTAGGTGTGATTAGCCTCAAGACGCCTCAGCGGAAATGGGCCTCATCTTGCCTGGAGGGGAGAACCTCCTGGATTTTCTCGAGTTGCGGCAGGTGCTCTCGACTTATGACGGGGACCTCAGGGACCCGCTCTGGTGGACTCAGTAAA
This sequence comes from Capra hircus, assembly GCF_001704415.2. Classification (NCBI taxonomy): domain Eukaryota; kingdom Metazoa; phylum Chordata; class Mammalia; order Artiodactyla; family Bovidae; genus Capra; species Capra hircus. The sequence goes on from NW_017212029.1 coordinate 9,025, forward strand.
GGCCAGTCCACATGCGCGTTGCTCAGGGGCCTCTCGGGATTCCTCTCCCGTCGATGCCGGGGCCTACGACCTTGTGTGAATTTCGGTGCCGGAACTTGAGGATTCCTCTCCAGTGCTGACATGGATCTTGGGGTACTTCTGGAGTCTCCCCAGGGGAGTCAGTCGTAGTCTCGAGTGGGGGCATGCACGTGCGATTTCCTCCAGAGCTGTAGCAGCAGTGTCACGCTTCCTTTCGCGTGGATCAAGGGATCTGTGGCTTTCCCTAGAGACTTTCCCACGAGGCTTTCCCACGGGGCTTTCCCACGAGGCTTTCCCACAGGGCTGTCCCACGTGCCACCGTGGTGTGAGTCGATCCTCGGCTAGAAAGTCAAGGCAGTGCAGGGAAAACAGGTTTTCCTGGAATGGACTGAGACATCTGGGGGACTCTGCGAATGGTGGCACGACCCTTGAGTTCCTCTCGCCTTTCCTGTGGAGAGCGCCTCATCTTGAGATGCGACGGGAACGCCGGGAATTCATTACCAACCACACAGGGAAAGGATCCCTCCTCTCGAGCTACGAGGCGGACACGGGGCTCCTCTGGATGTGAGCGGAGCTCTTGTGCTTCCTCTCGAGTGGAGACGGGTATGTCATGGAAATTCTTGAGTTGCAGCAAGGGTGTGAAGGACCCTTTGGAAGTTCCAGAGATTAGGTGTGATTAGCCTCGAGACGCCTCAGCGAAATGGGCCTCATCTCGCCTGGAGGGCAGAACCTCCTGGATTTTCTCGAGTTGCGGCAGGTGCTCTCGACTTACGACAGGGACCTCAGGGACCCGCTCTGGTGGCCTCAGGAAAGGCCAGTCCCCATGCGATTTGCTCGGGGGCCGCTCGGGATTCCTCTCCCATCGATGCCGGGCCCTAAGACCTTGTGTGGAGTCGGTGTCGGAAACTGAGAATTCCCCTGCAGTGCTGACATCGCTCTTGGGGTACTTCTGAAGTCTCCCCAGGGGAGTGAGTCCTCGTCTCCAGTCGGGGTATGCACGTGCGCTTTCCTCCTGAGCTGTAGCAGCAGTGTCACGCTTCCCTTCCCGTGGATCATAGGATCTGTGGCTTTCCCTCGAGGCTTTCCCATGAGGCTTTCCCACGCCCACCAGGCTTTCCAACGAGGCTTTCCCCCAGTGATGTCCCACGTGCCACCGCGGTGTCAGTCGATCCTCGGTTTGAAAGTCGAGGCAGTGCCGGGGAAACAGGCTTCCCTGGAATGGACTGAGACATCTGGGGGACTCTGGGAATGGTGACACGACCCTGGAGTTCCTCTCGCCTTTCCTGTGGAGAGCGCCTCCTCTTGATATGTGACGGGAACGCCGGGAATTCTTTTCCGAACACGCAGGGAAAGGATCCCTCCTGTCGAGCTAGGAGGCGGAAACAGGGCTCCTCTGGATGTGGGCGGGACTCTCGTGCTTCCTCTCGAGTGGAGACGGGTATGTCAGGGAACTTCTTGAGTTGCAGCAAGGGTGTGAAGGGCCCTTTGGAAGGTCCAGAGGTTAGGTGTGATTAGCCTCGAGTCGCCTCTGCGGAAATGGGGCTCATCTCGTCTGGAGGGAAGAACCTCCTGGATTTTCTCGAGTTGTGGCAGGTTCTCTCGACTTATGACGGGGACCTCAGGGACTCGCTCTGGTGGCCTCAGGAAGGCCAGTCCCCATGCGAGTGGCTCGGGGGCCTCTCGGGATTTCACTCCCATCGATGCCGGGGCCTAAGGCCTTGTGTGGAGTCGGTGCAGGAACCTGAGGATTCCTCTCCTTGCTGACATGGATCTTGGGTACTTCTGGAGTCTCCCCAGGGGAGTCAGTCCTCGTCTCGAGTGGGCGCATGCACATGCGCTTACCTCCCGAGCTGTAGCTGCAGTATCTCGCTTCCCTTCTTGTGGAGTAAGGGATCTGTGGCTTTCCCTCGAGTCTTTACCACGAGGCTTTCCCACGAGGCTTTCCCAAAGGGCTGTCCCACATGCCACCGTTGTGTGAGTCGATCCTCGGCTTGAGAGCCAAGGCAATGCAGGGAAAACAGGTTTCCGTGAAATGGACTGAGACATGTGGGGGACTCTGGGAATGGTGGCACCACCCTGGAGTTCCTCTCGCCTTTCCTGTGGAGAGCGACTCCTCTTGAGACGCTATGGGAACGCCGGGAATTCTTTCCCGACAACGCAGGGAAAGGATCCCTCCTCTCGAGCTAGGAGACGGAAACGGGGCTCCTCTGGATGTGGGCAGGCCTCTCGTGCTTCCTCTCGAGTGGAGACAGGTATGTCAGGGGAACTTCTTGAGTTGCAGCAAGGGACGTGAAGGACCCTTTGGAAGTTCCAGAGGTTAGGTGTGATATAGCCTCGAGACGCCTCTAGCGGAAATGGGCCTCATCTCGCCTGGAGGGGAGAACCTCCTGGATTTTCTCGAGTTGCGGCAGGTGCTCTCGACTTACGACGGGGACCTCAGGGACCCGCTCTGGTGGCCTCAGGAAAGGCCAGTCCCCATGCGAGTTGCTCAGGGGCCTCTCGGGTTCCTCTCCCGTCGATGCCAGGGCCTAAGACCTTGTGTGGAGTCGGTGCCGGAACCTGAGGATTCCTCTCCAGTGCTGACATAGGATCTTGGGGTACTTCTGGAGTCTCCCCAGGGAGTCAGTCCTCGTCTCGAGTGGGGGCATGCACGTGCGCTTTCCTCCCGAGCTGTAGCAGCAGTGTCACGCTTCCCTTCGCGTGGATCAAGGGATCTGTGGCTTTCCCTCGAGGCTTTCCCACGAGGCTTTCCCACGAGGCTTTCCCACAGGGCTGTCCCACGTGCCACCGTGGTGTGAGTCGATCCTCGCTTAGAAAGTCGAGGCAGTGCAGGGAAACAGGTTTCCCTGGAATGGACTGAGACATCTGGGGACTCTGGGAATGGTGGCACGACCCTGGAGTTCCTCTCGCCTTTCCTGTGGAGAGCGCCTCCTCTTGAGATGCGACGGGAACGCCGGGAATTCTTTTCCGACCACGCAGGGAAAGGATCCCTCCTCTCGAGCTAGGAGGCGAAACGGGGCTCCTCTGGATGTGGGCGGGACTCTCGTGCTTCCTCTCGAGTGGAGACGGGTATGTCGGGGAACTTCTTGAGTTGCAGCAAGGGTGTGAAGGACCCTTTGGAAGTTCCAGAGGTTAGGTGTGATTAGCCTCGAGACGCCTCAGCGGAAATGGGCCTCATCTCGCCTGGAGGGGAGAACCTCCTGGATTTTCTCGAGTTGCGGCAGGTGCTCTCGACTTACGACGGGGACCTCAGGGACCCGCTCTGGTGGCCTCAGGAAAGGCCAGGTCCCCATGCGAGTTGCTCGGGGGCCTCTCGGGATTCCTCTCCCGTCGATGCCGGGGCCTAAGACCTTGTGTGGAGTCGGTGCCGGAACCTGAGATTCCTCTCCAGTGCTGACATGGATCTTGGGGTACTTCTGGAGTCTCCCCAGGGGAGTCAGTCCTCGTCTCGAGTGGGGCATGCACGTGCGCTTTCCTCCGAGCTGTAGCAGCAGTGTCACGCTTCCCTTCGCGTGGATCAAGGGATCAGTGGGCTTTCCCTCGAGGCTTTCCCACGAGGCTTTCCCACGAGGCTTTCCCACAGGGCTGTCCCACGTGCCACCGTGGTGTGAGTCGATCCTCGGCTTGAAAGTCGAGGCAGTGCAGGGAAAACAGGTTTCCCTGGAATGGACTGAGACATCTGGGGGACTCTGGGAATGGTGGCACGACTCCTGGAGTTCCTCTCGCCTTTCCTGTGGAGAGCGCCTCCTCTTGAGATGCGACCGGGAACGCCGGGAATTCTTTCCCAGACCACGCAGGGAAAGGATCCCTCCTCTCGAGCTAGGAGGCGGAAACGGGGCTCCTCTGGATGTGGGCGGGACTCTCGTGCTTCCTCTCGAGTGGAGACGGGTATGTCGGGGAACTTCTTGAGTTGCAGCAAGGGTGTGAAGGACCCTTTGGAAGTTCCAGAGTTAGGTGTGATTAGCCTCGATGACGCCTCAGCGGAAATGGGCCTCATCTCGCCTGGAGGGAGAACCTACCTGGATTTTCTCGAGTTGCGGCAGGTGCTCTCGACTTACGACGGGGACCTCAGGGACCCGCTCTGGTGGCCTCAGGAAAGGCCAGTCCCCATGCGAGTTGCTCGGGGCCTCTCGGGATTCCTCTCCCGTCGATGCCGGGCCTAAGACCTTGTGTGGAGTCGGTGCCGGAACTGAGCGATTCCTCTCCAGTGCTGACATGGATCTTGGGGTACTTCTGGAGTCTCCCCAGGGGAGTCAGTCCTCGTCTCGAGTGCGGGCATGCACGTGCTGCTTTCCTCCCGAAGCTGTAGCAGCAGTGTCACGCTTCCCTTCGCGTGGATCAAGGGATCTGTGGCTTTCCCTCGAGGCTTTCCCACGAGGCTTTCCCAGAGTGCTTTCCCACAGGGCTGTCCCTACGTGCCACCGTGGTGTGAGTCGATCCTCGGCTTGAAAGTCGAGGCAGTGCAGGGAAAACAGGTTTCCCTGGAATGGACTGAGACATCTGGGGACTCTGGGAATGGTGGCACGACCCTGGAGTTCCTCTCGCCTTTCCTGTGGAGAGCGCCTCCTCTTGAGATGCGACGGGAACAGCCGGGAATTCTTTCCCGAACACGCAGGGAAAGGATCCCTCCTCTCGAGCTAGGAGGCGGAAACGGGGCTCCTCTGGATGTGGCGGGACTCTCAGTGCTTCCTCTCGAAGTGGAGACGGGTATGTCGGGGAACTTCTTGAGTTGCAGCAAGGGTGTGAAGGACCCTTTGGAAGTTCCAGAGTTAGGTGTGATTAGCCTCGGGACGCCTCAGCGGAAATGGGCCTCATCTCGCCTGGAGGGGAGAACCTCCTGGATTTTCTCGAGTTGCGCAGGTGCTCTCGACTTACGACGGGGACCTCAGGGACCCGCTCTGGTGGCCTCAGGAAAGGCCAGTCCCCATGCGAGTTGACTCGGGGCCTCTCGGGATTCCTCTCCCGTCGATGCCAGGGCCTAAGATCCTTGTGTGGAGTCGGTGCCGGAACCTGAGGATTCCTCTCCAGTGCTGACATGGATCTTGGGGTACTTCTGGAGTCTCCCCAGGGGAGCTCAGTCCTCGTCTCGAGAGGGGGCATGCACGTGCGCTTTCCTCCGAAGCTGTAGCAGCAGTGTCACGCTTCCCTTCGCGTGGATCAAGGGATCTGTGGCTTTCCCTCGAGGCTTTCCCACGAGGCTTTCCCACGAGGCTTTCCCACAGGGCTGTCCCACGTGCCACCGTGGTTGTGAGTCGATCCTCGGCTTGAAAGTCGAGGCAGTGCAGGAGAAAACAGGTTTCCCTGGAATGGACTGAGACATCTGGTGGGACTCTGGAATGGTGGCACGACCTGGAGTTCCTCTCGCTTTCCTGTGGAGAGCGCCTCCTCTTGAGATGCGACGGGAACGCCGGGAATTCTTTCCCGACCACGCAGGGAAAGGATCCCTCCTCTCGAGCTAGGAGGCGGAAACGGGCTCCTCTGGATGTGGCCGGGACTCTCGTGCTTCCTCTCGAGTGGAGACGCGGTATGTCGGGGAACTTCTTGAGTTGCAGCAAGGGTGTGAAGGACCCTTTGGAAGTTCTAGAGGTTAGGTGTGATTAGCCTCGAGACGCCTCAGCGGAAATGGGCCTCATCTCGCCTGGAGGGGAGAACCTCTGGATTTTCTCGAGTTGCGGCAGGTGCTGCTCGACTTACGACGGGGACCTCAGGGACCCGCTCTGGTGGCCTCAGGAAAGGCCAGTCCCCATGCGAGTTGCTCGGGGCCTCTCGGGATTCCTCTCCCGTCGATGCTGGGGCCTAAGACCTTGTGTGGAGTCAGTGCCGGAACCTGAGGATTCCTCTCCAGTGCTGATCATGGATCTTGGGGTACTTCTGGAGTCTACCCCAGTGGAGTCAGTCCTCGTCCTCGAGTGGGGGCATGCACGTGCGCTTTCCTCCCGTAGCTGTAGCAGCAGTGTCACGCTTCCCGTCGCGTGGATTCAAGGGATCTGTGGCTTTCCTCGAGCTTTTCCCACGAGGCTTTCCCAAAGCTTCCAAGGGCTTGTCCACACGTGCCACCATGGTGTGAGTCGATCCTCAGCGTGAAAGTCGAAGCAGTGCAGGGAAAACAGGTTTCCTCTGGAATGGACTGAGACATCTGGGGTACTCTTGGAATGGTGGCACGACCCATGGAGTTCCTCTCGCCTTTCCTGTGGAGCAGCGCCTCTCTTGAGATGCGTCGGAAACGTCGGGAATTCTTTCCCGACACGCAGGGAAAGGATCCCTCCTCTCGAGCTAGGAGGCGGAAACGGGCTCCTCTGGATGTGGCGGACTCTCGTGCTTCCTCTCGAGTGGAGACGGGTATGTCGGGGAACTTCTTGAGTTGCAGCAAGGGTGTGAAGGACCTTTGGAAGTTCCAGAGGTTAGGTGTGATTAGCCTCGAGACGCCGCAGGAAAATGGGCCTCATCTCGCCTGGAGGGAGAACCTCCTGGATTTTCTCGAGTTGGCGGCAGGTGCTCTCGACATACGACCGTGACGCTCAGGGCAGTGTAGCAGATGTGTCACGCTTCCGTCGCGGGGATCAAGGGATCTGTTGGGCTTTCCCTGAGGCTTTCCACAGGGCTGTCCCCACATGCCACCATGGTGTGAGTGGATCCTCGGCGTGAAAGTCGAGGCAGTGCTGGGAAAACGGTTCCTGGAATGGACTGAGACATCTGGGGGACTCTGAAATGGTGGCACGACCCTGGAGTTCCTCTTGCCTTTCCTATGGAGAGCCCTCTCTTGAGATGCCATGGGAACGCCGAAAAATCTTTCCTGACAGCAGGAAAGGATCCTTCATCTCGGAAACGGGGTTCCTCTGATGTGGGCGGGACCCTCGTGCTTCCTCTCGAGTGGAGACGGGTATGTCGGGAACTTCTTGAGTTGCAGCAAGGACCCTTTTTAATTTCCAGAGGTTAGGTGTGATGAGCCTCCAGACGCCTCAGAGGAAATGGGCCTCATTCGCTTTAGGGGAGAACCTCCTGGATTTTCTCGAGTTGCGGCAGGTGCTCTCGAGTTACGACGGGCCTCAGGGACCCGCTCTGGTGGCCTCAGGAAAGGCCAGTCCCATGCGAGTTACCGGGGGCCTTTAGGGATTCCTCTCCCATCGATGCCGGTGCCTAAGACCTTGTGTGGTCGGGCCAGACCCTGAGGATGCCTCTCCAGTGCTGACATGAATCTTTCCGTACTTCTGGAGTCTCACCAGGGGCGTCAGTCCTCATGTCGAGTGGGGGCATGCACCTGCTTTCCTCCGAGCTGTAGCAGCAGTGTCACGCTTCCCGACGTGTGGATCAAGGGATCTGTGCTTTCCCATTGAGGCTTTCCCACGAGGCTTTCCCAACAGGGCTGTCCCACGTGCCACGGTGGTGTGAGTCGATCCTCGGCGTGAAAGTCGAGGCAGTGCAGGGAAAACAGTTTTCTGGAATGGACTGAGACATCTGGGGGACTCTTGGAATGGTGGCACGGCCCTGAGTTCCTCTCGTCTTTTTCCTGTGGAGAGCGCCTCCTCTTGAGATGCGACGGGAAGGCCGGGAATTCTTTCCCGACGACGCAAGGGAAAGGATCCCTCTTCTCGAGCTACGAGGCGGAAACGGGGCTCCTCTGGATGTGGGCGGGACTCTCGTGCTTCCTCTCGAGTGGAGACGGGTATGTCGGGGAACTTCTTGAGTTGCAGCAAGGGTGTGAAGGACCCTTTGGAAGTTCCAGAGGTTAGGTGTGATAAGCCTCGAGTCGCCTCAGCGGAAATGGGCCTCATCTCGCCTGGAGGGGAGAACCTCCTGGATTTTCTCGAGTTGCGGCAGGTGCTCTCGACTTACGACGGGACCTCAGGACCCGCTCTGGTGGCCTCAGGAAAGGCCAGTCCCATGCGAGTTACTCAGGGCCCTCTCGGGGTTCCTCTCCCGTCGATGCCAGGGCCTAAGACCTTGTGTGGTGTCGGTGCCGGAACCTGAGGATTCCTTTGCAGTGCTGACAAGGATCTTGGGGTACTTCTG
>NW_017212030.1:0-26688 GCF_001704415.2 Capra hircus
GGAGTCCCAGAGGTTAGGTGTTAGCCTCGACGGCCTCAGCGCTCAGCGGAAATGGGCTCATCTCGCCTGGAGGGGAGAACCTCCTGGATTTTCTCGAGTTGTGGCAGGTGCTCTCGACTTCTGACGGGGACCTCAGGGACCTGCTCCGGTGGCCTCTGGAAAGGCCAGTCCCCATGCGAGTTGCTCGGGGGGCCTCTCGGGATTCCTCTCCGTCGATGCAGGGGCCTAAGACCTGGCGTGGATTCGGTGCCGGAACGTGAGCTTTCCTCTCCAGTGCTGACATGGATCTGGGGTACTTCTGGAGTCTCCCAGGGGAGTCAGTCCTCGTCTCGAGTGGGGGCATGCACGTGGACTTTCCTCTCGAGCCTTAGCAGCAGTGTCACGCTTCCCTTCGCTTGGATCAAGGATCTGTGGCTTTCCCTCGACGCTTTCCACGAGGCTTTCCCCGAGGCTTTCCCACAGGGCTGTACCTCGAGCCACCGTGGTGTGAGTCGATCCTTGGCTTGAAGGTCGAGGCAGTGCAGGGAAAACAGGTTTCCCTGGAATGGACTGAGACATCTGGGGGACTCTGGGAATGGTGGCACGACCCTGGAGTTCCTCTCGCCTTTCCTGTGGAGAGCGCCTCCTCTTGAGATGCGACGGGAACGCCGGGAATTCTTTCCCCACCAAGCAGGGAAAGGATCCCTCCTCTCCGAGCTAGGAGGCGGAAACTGGGCTCCTCTGGATGTGGGCAGAACTCTCGGTGCTTCCTCTCGAGTGGAGACGGGTATGTCGGGGAACTTCTTGAGTTGCAGCAAGGGTGTGAAGGACCCTTTGGAAGTTCCAGATATTAGGTGTGATTTGCCTCGATTCGCCTCAGCGGAAATGGGCCTCATCTCGCCTCTAGGGGAGAACCTCCTGAATTTTCTCGAGTTGCGGCTGGTGCTCACGAATTACGTCGGGGACCTCAGGGACACGCTCTGGTTCCCTCAGGAATGGCTAGTCCCCTTGCGAGCTGCTCGGGGGCCTCTCGGGATTCCTCTCCAGTCGATGCCGGGGCCTAAGACCTTGTGTGGAGTCGGTGCCAGAACCTGAGCATTCCTTCTTCAGTTGATGACATGGATCTTGGGTACTTCTGCAGTCTCCACAAGGGAGTCAGTCCTCGTCTCAAGTGGGGGCATGCACGTGCGCTTTCCTCCCTGAGCTGTAACAGCAATGTGGCGCTTCCCGTCGCGTGGATCAACGGATATGTGGCTTTCCCTCGAGGCTTTCCCACGAGGGGTTTTTCCCACAGGGCTGTCCCACGTGCCACCGTGGTGTGAGTTGATCCTCAGCTTGAAAGTCGAGGCAGTGCAGGGAAAACAGGTTTCCCTGGAATGGACTGAGACATCTGGGGGACTCTGGGAATGGTGGCACGACCCTGGAGTTCCTCTCGGCCTTTCCTGTGGAGAGCCCCTCCTCTTAAGATGCGACGGAAACGCCGGGAATTCTTTCCCGACCACGCAGGGATAAGGATCCTTCCGCTCGAGCTAGGAGGCAGACATGGGACTCCTCTGGATGTGGGCGGACTCTCGTGCTTCCTCTCGAGTGGAGACGGGTATGTCGGGCAACTTCTTGAGTTGCAGCAAGGGTGTGAAGGACCCTTTGGAAGTTCCAGAGGTTAGGTGTGATTAGCCTACAGACGCCTCAGCGGAAATGGGCCTCATCTCGCCTGGAGGGGAGAACCACCTGGATTTTGTCGAGTTGCGGCAGGTGCTCTCGACTTACGACGGGGACCTCAGGGACCCGCTCTGGTGGCCTCAGGAAAGGCCAGTCCCCATGTGAGTTGATTGGGGGGCCTCTCGGGATTCCACTCCCGTCGATGCCGGTGCCTAAGATCTTGTGTGGAGTGGGTGCCGGAACTTGAGGATTCCACTCCAGTGCTGACATGCGATCTTGGGTACTTCTGGAGTCTCCCCAGGGGAGTAAGTCCTCGTCTCGAAGTGGGGGCATGCACGTGCGCTTTCCTCTCGAGCTTTAGCAGCAGTGTCACGCTTCCCTTCGCGTGGATCAAGGGATCTGTGGCTTTCCCTCGAGGCTTTCCCACGAGGCTTTCTCACGAGGCTTTCCCACAGGGCTGTCCCACGAGCCACCGTGGTGTGAGTCGATCCTCGCTTGAAGGTCGAGGCAGTGCAGGGATAACAGGTTTCCCTGGAATGGACTGAGACATCTGGGGACTCTGGGAATGGTGGCACGACCTTGGAGTTCCTCTCGCCTTTCCTGTGGAGAGCGCCTCCTCTTGAGATGCGACGGGAATCGCCAGGGAATTCTTTCCCGAAAACGCAGGGAAAGGATCCCTCCTCTCGAGCTAGGAGGTGGAAAACGGGGCTCCTCTGGATGTGGGCAGAACTCTCGAGCTTCCTCTCGAGTGGAGATGGGTATGTCGGGAAAATTCTTGAGTTGCAGCAAGGGTGTGAAGGACCCTTTGGAAGTTCCAGAGGTTAGGTGTGATTAGCCTCGAGACGCCTCAGCGGAAATGGGCCTCACCTCGCCTGGAGGGGAGAACCTCCTGGATTTTCTCGAGTGGCGGCAGGTGCTCACGACTTACGACGGAGACCACAGGGACCCGCTCTGGTGATCTCAGGAAAGGACAGTCCCCATGCGAGTTGCTTGGGGACCTCTCTGGGATTCCTCTCCCGTCGATGCCGGGGCCTAAGACCTTGTGTGGAGTCTTTGCCGGAACCTGAGCATTCCTCTCCAGCGCTGAAAAGGATCTTGGGGTAATTCTGGCAGTCTCCCCAGGGGAGTCAGTCCTCGTCTCGGAGTGGGGGCATGCACGTGCGCTTTCCTCCCGAGCTGTAGCAGCAGTGTCGCGCTTCCCTTCGCGTGGATCAAGGGATCTGTGGCTTTCCCATCGGAGGTCTTTCCCGGCATTCCAGAGGCTTTCCCACGAGGCTTTCCCACAGGGCTGTCCCACGTGCCACCGTGGTGTGAGTCGATCCTCGGCTTGGAAAGTCGAGGCAGTGCAGGGAAAACAGGTTTCCCTGGAATGGACTGAGACATCTGGGGGACTCTGGAAATGGTGTCACGATCCTGGAGTTCCTCTCGCCTTTCCTGTGGAGAGGGCCTCCTCTTGAGTTGCGACGGGAACGCCGGGAATTCTTTCCCGACACGCAGGGAATGGATCCCTCCTCTCGAGCTAGGAGGCGGAAACGGGGCTCCTCTGGATGTGGGCAGAACTCTCGTGCTTCCTCTCGAGTGGAGACGGGTATGTCGGGGAACTTCTTGAGTTACAGCAAGGGTGTGAAAGACCCTTTGGATGTTCCAGATGTTAGATGTGATTAGCCTCGAGACGCCTCAGTGGAAATGGGCCTCATGTCGCCTGGAGGGGAGAACCTCCTGGATTTTATCGAGTTGCGGCAGGTGCTCTCGACTTTCGACGGGGACCTCAGGGACCCGCTCTGGTGGCCTCAGGAAAGGCCAGACCCCATGCGAGTTGCTCGGGGGCCTCTCCGGATTCCTCTCCCTTCGATGCCGGGGCCTAAGACCTTGTGTGGAGTCGGTGCCGGAACCTGAGGATTCCTCTCCAGTGCTGGCATGGATCTTGGGGTACATCTGGAGTCTCCCCCGGGGAGTCAGTCCTCATCTCGAGAGGGAGCATGCACGTGCGCTTTCCTCCCGAGTTGAGGCAGCAGTGTAGCGCTTCCATTCGCGTGGATCAAGGGATTTGTGGCTTTCCATCGAGGCTTTCCCAGGAGGCTTTCCCAGGAGGCTTTCCCAGGAGGCTTTCCCACAGGGCTGTCCCACGTGCCACCGTGGTGTGAGTCCATCCTCGGCTTGAAAGTCGAGGCAGTGCAGGGAAAACAGGTTCCCTGGAATGGACTGAGACATCTGGGGGACTCTGGGAATGGTGGCACGACGCTGGAGTTCCGCTCACCTTTCCTGTGGAGAGCACCTCCTCTTGAGATGCGACGGAAACACCGGGAATTTTTTCCGGAGCACGCAGGGAAAGGATCCCTCCATCGATCTAGCAGGCGGAAACGGGGCTCCTCTGGATGTGGGCAGGAGTCTCGTGCTTCCTCTCGAGTGGAGACGGGTAAGTCGGGAACTTCTTGAGTTGCAGCAAGGGTGTGAAGGACCCTTTGGAATTCCCAGAGGTTAGGTGTGAATAGCCTCGAGACGCCTCAGCGGAAATGGGCCTCATCTCGCCTGGAGGGGAGAACCTCCTGGATTTTCTCGAGTTGCGGCAGGTGCTCTCGACCTACGACGGGGACCTCAGGGACCCGCTCTGGTGGCCTCAGGAAAGGCCAGTCCCCATGCGAGTTGCTCGGGGGCCTCTCGGGATTCCTCTCCCGTCGAAGTCGGGGCCTAAGACCTTGTTTGGAGTCCGTGCCGGAACCTGAGGATTCATCTCCAGTGCTGACATGGATCTTGGGGTACTTCTGAGTTTCCCCAGGGGAGTCAGTCCTCGTCTCAAGTGGGGGCCTGCACGTGCGCTTTCCTCTCGAGCTGTAGCAGCAGTGTCACGCTGGCTTAAGACCTTGTTTGGCATCGGTGCCGGAACCTGAGTGTTCCTCTCCAGTGCTGACATGGATCTTGGGGTACTTCTAAGTCTCCCCAGGGGAGTCAGTCCTCGTCTCAAGTGGGGGCCTGCACGTGCGCTTTCCTCTCGAGCTGTAGCAGCAGTGTCACGCTTCCCTTCGCGTGGATCAAGGGATCTGTGGCTTTCCCTCGAGGCTTTCCCACGAGGCTTTCCCACGAGGCTTTCCCACAGGGCTGTTACAAGTGCCACCGTGGTGTGAGTCGATCTTCGGCTTGAAAGTCGAGGCATTGCAGGGAAAACAGGTTTCCCTGGAATGGACTGAGAAATCTGGGGTCTCGGGAATGGTGGCACGACCCTGGAGTTCCTCTCGCCTTTCCTGTGGAGAGCGCCTCTTCTTGAGATGCGACGGGAACGCGGGGAATTCTTTCCCCACCACGCAGTGAAAGGATCCCTCCTCTCGAGCTAAGAGGCAGAAACGGGGCTCCTCTGGATGTGGGCGGGATTCTCGAGCTTCCTCTCGAGTGGAGACGGGTATGTCGGGTAACTTCTTGAGTTGCAGCAAGGGTGTGAAGGACCCTTTGGAATTTACAGATGTTAGGTGTGATTAGCCTCGAGACGCCTCAGCGCAAATGGGCCTCATCTCGCCTGGAGGGGAGAACCTCCTGGATTTTCTCGAGTTGCGGCATGTGCTCTCGATTTACGACGGGGACCACAGGGACCCGCTATGGTGGCCTCAAGAAAGGTCAGTCCCCATGCGAGTTACACGGGGGCCTCTCGGGTTTCATCTCCCGTCGATGTTGGGGCCTAAGATCTTGTGTGGAACAGTGCCCGAACCTGAGCATTCCTCTCCAGTGCTGACATGGATCTTGGGGTACTTCTGCAGTCTCCCCAGGGGAGTCAGTCTTCGTCTAGAGTGGTGGCATGCACGTGCGCTTTCCTTCCGAGCTGTAGCAGAAGTGTCGCTCTTCCCTTCGCGGGGATCAAGGGATCTGTGGCTTTCCCTCTAGGCTTTCCCACGAGGCTTTCCCACTAGGCTTTCCCACAGGGCTATCCCACGTGCCACCGTGGTGTGACTCGATCCTCGGCTTGAAAGTCGAGGCAGTGCAGTGAAAACAGGTTTCCCTGGAATGGACTGAGACATCTGGGGTCTATGGGAATGGTGGCACGACCCTGGAGTTCCTCTCGCCTTTCCTGTGGAGAGCGCCTCCTCTTGTGATGCGACGGAAACGCTGTGAATTCTTTCCCCACCACGCAGGGAAAGGATCCCTCCACTCGAGCTAGGAGGCGAAAACGTGGCTCCCCTGGATGTGGGCTGTATTCTCGTGCTTCCTTTCGAGTGGAGACAGGTATGTCGGGGAACTTCTTGAGTTGCAGCAAGGGTGTGAAGGACCCTTTGGAATTTCCACATGTTAAATGTGATTAGCCTCGAGACGCCTCAGCGGAAATGGGCCTCATCTCGCCTGGAGGGGAGAACCTCCTGGATTTTCTCGAGTTGCGGCAGGTGCTCTCGACTTACGACGGGGACCTCAGGGACCCACTCTGGTGGCCTCAGGAAAGGTCAGTCCCCATGCGAGTTGCTCGGGGCCTCTCGGGATTCCTCTCCCGTCGATGCCAGGGCCTAAGACCTTGTGTGGAGTCTGTTCCGGAACCTGAGGATTCCTCTCCAGTGCTGACATAGAACTTGGGGTACTTCTGAGTCTCCCCAGGGGAGTCAGTCCTCGTCTCGAGTGGGGGCCTGCACGTGCGCTTTCCTCTCGAGCTTTAGCAGCAGTGTCACGCTTCCCTTCGCGTGGATCAAGGGATCTGTGGCTTTCCCTCGAGGCTTTCCCACGAGGCTTTCCCACAGGGCTGTCCCACGTGCCACCGTGGTGTGAGTCGATCCTCGGCTTGAAAGTGGAGGCAGTGCAGGGAAACAGGTTTCCCTGGAATGGACTGAGACATCTGGGGGACTCTGGGAATGGTTTCACGACCCTGGACTCGTGGGAAAGACTTGTGGGAAAGCCTCGTGGGAAAGCCTTGTGGGAAAGCCTCGTGGGAAAGCCACAGATCCCTTGATCCACGCGAAGGAAAGCGTGACACTGCTGTTACAGCTCGGGAGGAAAGAGCACGTGCATGCCCCCACTCGAGACGAGGACTGACTCCCCTGGGGAGACTCCAGAAGTACCCCAAGTTCCATGTCAGCACTGGAGAGTAATCCTCAGGTTCCGGCACCGAATCCACACAAGCTCTTAATCCACAGCATCTACAGGAGAGGAATCCCGAGATGCCCCTGAGCAACTCGCATGGGGACTGGCCTTTCCTGAGGCCACCAGAGCGAGTCCATGAGGTCCACGTCGTAAGTCAAGAGCACATGCCGCAACGCGAGAAAATCCAGGAGGTTCTCCCCTGCAGGCGAGATGAGGCCCATTCGTGCTGAGGCGTCTCGAGGCTAATCAGAGCTAACCTCTGGAACATCCAAAGGGTCCTTCACACCCTTGCTGCAACCCAAGAAGTTCCCCTGCATGCCCGTCTCCACTCGAGAGGAAGCACGCGAGTCCCGCCCACATCGCGAGGAGCCGCGTTTTCGCATCCTAGCTCGAGAGGAGGGATCCTTTCCCTGCGTGTTCGGGAAAGAATTCCCGGGGTTCCCGTCGCATCTCAACAGGAGGCCCTCTCCACAGGAAAGACGAGAGGAACTCCAGGGTCGTGCCACCATTCCCAGAGCCCAAAGATGTCTCAGTCCATTCCAGGAAATCATGTTTTCCCTGTACTGCCTCGACTTTCAAGCCGATGATCGACTCACACCACGGTGGCACGTGGGACAGCCCTGTGGGTAAGCCTCGTGGGAAAGCCTCGAGGGAAAGCCACAGATCCCTTGATCCACCCGAAGTAAAGCGTGACACGGCTGCTACAGCTCGGGAGGAAAGCGCAGGTGCATGCCCCCACTCTAGACGAGGACTGACTCCCCTGGGGAGACCCCAGAAGAACCCCAAGATCTATGTCGGCACTGGAGAGGAATCCTAAGTTCCCGGCCCCGAATCCACACAAGGTCTTAGGCCCCGGCATCGACGGGAGAGGAATCCCGAGAGGCCCCCGAGCAACTCGCATGGGGACTGGCCTTTCCTGAGGCCACCAGAGCGAGTCCCTGAGCTCCCCGTCGTAAGTCGAGAGCACCTGCTGCAACTCGAGAAAATCCAGGAGGTTCTACCCTCTAGGCGAGATGAGGCCAATTTCCGCTGAGGCGTCTCACGGCTTATTACAGCTAACATCTCGAACTTCAAAAGGGTCCTTCACTCCCTTGCTGCAACTCAAGAAGTTCCCCAACATTCCCGTATCCACTCGAGAGGAAGCACGAGAGTCCCGCCCACATCCAGAGGAGCCCCGTTTCCGCCTCCTAGCTCGAGAGGTGGGATCCTTTCACTGCGTGGTCTGGAAAGAATTCCCGGCGTTACCGTCGCATCTCAAGAGGAGGCGCTCTTCACAAGAAAGGCGAGAGGAACTCCAGGGTCGTGCCACCATTCCCAGAGTCCCCCAGATGTCTCAGTCCATTCCAGGGCAACCTGTTTCTCCTGCACTGCCTCGACCTTCAAGATGAGGATTGACTCACACCACGGTGGCACGTGGGACAACCCTGTGGGAAAGCCTCGTGAAAAGCCTCGTGGGAAAGCCTCGAGGGAAAGCCACAGATCCCTTGATCCACGCGAAGGGAAGAGTGACACTGCTGCTACAGCTCAGGAGGAAAGCGCACCTGTATGCCCCCACTCGAGACGTGGACTGACTCACCTGGGGAGACTCCAGAAGTACCCCAAGATCCATGACAGCACTGGAGAGGAATCCTCAGGTTCCGGTACTGACTCCACATAAGGTGTTAGTCCCCGGCATCGAAGGGAGAGGAATCCCGAGAGGCCCCCGAGCAACTCGCATGGGGACTGGCCTTTCCTGAGGCCACCAGAGCGGGTCCCCCCATCGTAAGTCGAGAGCACTTCCAAAACTCGAGAAAATCCAGGAGATCTGCCGTCCATGCGAGATGAGGCCCATTTCCACTGAGGCGTCCGAGGCTAATCACAACTAACCTGTGGAACTTCCAAAGGGTCCTTCACACCCTTGCTGCAACTCAAGAAGTTCCCCGATATACCCGTCTCCGCTCGAGAGGAAGCACGAGAGTCCCGCCCATATCCAGAGGAGCCCCGATTCCGCCTCCTAGCTCGAGAGGAGGGATCCTTTCCCTGCGTGGTTTGGAAAGAATTCCCGGCGTTCCCGTCGCATCTCAAGAGGAGGCGATCTCCACAGGAAAGGCAAGAAGAACTCCAGGGTCCTGCCACCATTCCCAGAGTCCCCCAGATGTCTCAGTCCATTCCAGGGAAACCTGTTTTCCCTGCACTGCCCTGACTTTCAAGCCGAGGATCAACTCACACAACGGTGGCACGTGGGACAGCCCTGTGGGAAAGCCTCGTGGAAAGCCTCTAGGGTAAGCCTCGAGGGAACGCCACAGATCCCTTGATCCACGCGAAGGGAAGCGTGACACTGCTGCTACAGCTCGGGAGGAAAGCGCACATGCATGCCCCCACTCGAGACGAGGACTGACTCCCCTGGGGAGACTCCAGAAGTACCCCAAGATCCATGTCAGCACTGGAGAGGAATGCTCAGGTTCCGGCACCGACTCCACACAAGATCTTATGCCCCTGCATCGAGGGAGAGGAATCCTGATAGGCCCCCGAACAACTCTCATGGGGATTGGCCTTTCCTGAGTCCACCAGAGCGGGTCCCTCAGGTCCCCGACGTAAGTCGAGAGCACCTGCCGCAACTCGAGAAAATCCAGGAGGTTCTCCCCTCCAGGCGAGATGAGGCCCATTTCCGCTCAGGCGTCTAGAGTCTAATCACACCTAACATCTGGAACTTCCAAAGGGTCCTTCACACCCTTGCTGCAACTCAAGAAGTTCCCCTGACATACCCGTCTCCACTCGAGAGGAAGCACGAGAGTTCTGCCCACATCCAGAGGAGCCCGTTTCCTACTCTTAGCTCGAGAGAAATGGATCCTTTCCCTGCGTGGTCGGGAAAGAATTCCCGGCGTTCCCTTCGCATCTCAAGAGGAGGCGCTCTCCACAGGAAAGGCAAGAGGAACTCCAGGGTCGTGCCACCATTCCCAGAGTCCCCCAGATGTCTCAGTCCATTCCAGGGAAACCTGTTTTCCCTGCACTGCCTCGACTTTCAAGCCGAGGATCGACTCACACCGACGGTGGCACGTGGGACTAGCCCTGTGGGAAAGCCTCGTGGGAACGCCTCGTGGGAAAGCCTCGAGGGAAAGCCACAGATCCCTTGATATATGCGAAGGGAAGAGTGACACTGCTGCTACAGCTCGAGAGGAAAGCGCACGTGCAGGCCCCCACTAGAGACGAGGACTGACTCCCCTTGGGAGACTCCAGACGTACCCCAAGATCCATATCAGCACTGGAGAGGAAACCTCAGGTTCCGGCACCGACTCCACACAAGGTCTTAGTCCCCGGCATCGACGGGAGACGGAATCCCGAGTGGCCCCCGTGCAACTCGCATGGGGACTTGCCTTTACTGAGGCCACGAGAGCGGGTCCCTGAGGTCCCCGTCGTAAGTCGAGAGCACCTGCCGCAACTCGAGAAAATCCAGGAGGTTCTCCCCTGCAGGCGAGATGAGGCCCATTTCCGCTAAGGCGTCTCGAGGCTAATCACACCTAACCTCTGGAACTTCCAAAGGGTCCTTCACACCCTTGCTGCAACTCAAGAAGTTCACCGACATACCCGACTCCACTCGAGAGGAAGCACCATAGTTCCGCCATATCCAGAGGTGCCCCGTTTCCGCCTCATAGCTCGAGAGGAGGGATCCTGTCCCTGCGTGGTAGGGAAAAAATTCCCGGTATTCCCGTCGCATCCCAAGAAGAGGCGCTCTCCGCAGGAAAGGCGAGAGGAACTCCAGGGTCGTGCCACCATTCCCAGAGTCCCCAGATGTCTCAGTCCATTCCAGGGAAACGTGTTTTCCCTGCACAGCCTCGACTTTCAAGCTGAGGATCGACTCACACCACGGTGGCAAGAGGGACAGCCCTGTGGGAAAGCCTCGTGGAAAAGCCTCGTCGGAAAGCCTCGAGGGAAAGCCACAGATCCCTTGATCCACGCGAAGGGAAGTGCGACACTGCTGCTACAGCTCGGGAGGAAAGCGCACGTGCATGCCCCCACTCGAGACGAGGACTGACTCCCCTGGAGAGACTCCAGAAGTACCCCAAGATCCATGTCAGCACTGGAGAGGAATCCTCAGGTTCCGGCACCGACTCTACACAAGATCTTAGGCCCGGGCATCGATGGGAGAGGAATCCTGAGTGTCCCCGAACAACTCGCATGGGGACTGGCCTTTCATGAGGCCACCAGAGCGGGTCCCTGAGGTCGCCGTCGTAAGTCGACAGCACCTACTGCATCTCGAGAAAATCCAGGAGGTTCTCCCCTCCAGGCGAGATGAGACCCATTTGTGCTGAGGCGTCTCGAGGCTAATCAGACCTAACCTCTGGAACTTCCAAAGGGTCCTTCACAACCTTTCTGCAACTCAAGAAGTTGCCCGACATACCCGTCTCCACTCGAGAGGAAGCACGAGAGTCCCGCCCACATCCAGAGGAGCCCCGTTTCCGCCTCCTAGCTCGAGAGGAGGGATCATTTCCCTGCGTGTTCGGCAAAGAATTCCCGGCGTTCTAGTCGCATCTCAAGAGGAGGCGCTCCCACAGGAAAGGCGAGAGGAAAACCAGGGTCGTGCCACATTCCCAGAGTCCCCAGATGTCTCAGTCCATTCCAGGGAAACCTGTTTTCCCTGCACTGCCTCGACTTTCAAGCCGAGGATCGACTCACACCACGGTGTCACGTGGGACAGCCCTGAGGGAAAGCCTCGTGGGAAAGCTTCGTGGGAAAGCCTCGAGGGAAAGACACAGATCCCTTGATCCACGCGAAGGGAAGCGTGACACTGCTGCTACAGCTCGGGAGGAAAGCGCCCGAGCATGCCCTCAGTCGAGACGAGGTCTGACTCCCCTGGGGAGACTCCAGAAGTACCCCAAGATCCATGTCGGCACTGGAGAGGAATCCTCAGGTTCCGGCACTGACTCCACACAAGGTCTTAGGACCCAGCTTCAACGGGAGAGGAATCCCGAGAGGCCCGCGAGCAACTCGCATGGGGACTGGCCTTTCCTGAGGCCACCAGAGCGGGTCCCTGAGATCCCCGTCGTAAGTCGAGAGCACATGCCGCAACTCGAGAAAATCTAGGAGGTTCTCCCCTCCAGGCGAGATGAGGCCCATTTCCGCTGAGGCGTCTCGAGGCTAATCACATCTAACATCTGGAACTTCCAAAGGGTCCTTCACACCCTTGCTGCAACTCAAGAAGTTCCCCGACATACTCGTCTCCACTCCAGAGGAAGGACGAGAGTCCCGCCCACATCCAGAGGAGCCCCGTTTCCGCCCCCTAGCTCGAGGGGAGGGATCCTTTCCCTGCGTGGTCGGGAAAGAATTCCCGGCATTCCCGTCGCATCTCAAGTGGATGCGCTCTCCACTGGAAAGGCGAGAGGAACTCCAGGGTCGTGCCACCATTCCCTGAGTCCCCCAGATGTCTCAGTCCATTCCAGGGAAACCTGTTTTCTCTGCACTGTCTCGACTTTCAAGCCGAGGATCGACTCACACCACGGTGGCACGTGGGACAGCCTTGTGGGAAAGCCTCGTGAAAAAGCCTTCAGGGAAAGCCTCGAGGGAAAGCCACAGATCCCTTGATCCCCTCGATGGGAAGCATGACACTGCTGCTACAGCTCGGGAGGAAAGCACACGTGCATGCCACGACTCGAGACGAGGACTGACTCCCCTGGGGAGACTCCAGAAGTACCCCAAGATCCATGTCAGCACTGGAGAGGAATGCTCAGGTTCCGGCACCGGCTCCACACATGGTCTTAGGCCCCGGCATCGACGGGAGAGGAATGCCGAGAGGCCCCCGAGCAACTCGCATGGGGACTGGCCTTTCCTGAGGCCACCAGAGCGGGTCCCTGAGGTCCCCATCGTAAGTCGAGAGGACCTGCTGCAACTCGAGAATATCCAGGAGGTTCTCCCCTCCAGGCGAGATGAAGCCCATTTCCGCTGAGGCGTCTCGAGGCTAATCACACCTAAACTCTGGTACTCCCAAAGGGTCCTTCACACCCTTGCTGCAACTCAAGAAGTTCTCCGACATACCCGTCTCCACTCGAGAGGAAGCACGAGAGTCCCGCCCACATCCAGAGGAGCCCCGTTTCCGCCTCCTAGCTCGAGAGGAGGAATCCTTTTCCTGCGTCTTCGGGAAAGAATCCCGGCATTCCCGTGCAGACATCTCAGGGAGGACTCTGGGAATGGTGGCACGACCCTGGAGTTCCTCTCGCCTTTCCTGTGGAGAGCGCCTCCTCTTGAGATGCGACGGGAATGCCGGGATTCTTTCCCGAAGACGCAGGGAAAGGATTCCTCCTCTCGAGCTAGGAGGCGGAAACGGGGCTCCTCTGGATGTGGGCGGGACTCTCGTGCTTCCTCTCGAGTGGAGACGGGTATGTCGGAGAACTTCTTGAGTTGCAGCAAGGGTGTGAAGGACCCTTTGGGAGTACCAGAGTTTAGGTGTGATTAGCCTCGAGACGCCTCAGCGGAAATGGGCTTCATCTCGCCTGGAGGGGAGAACCTCCTGGATATTCTCGAGTTGCAGCAGGTCCTCTCGACTTACGATGGGGACCTCAGGGACCCGCTCTGGTGGCCTCAGGAAAGGCCAGTCCCCATGCGAGTTGCTCGGGGGCCTCTCGGCATTCCTCTCCCGTCGATGCCGGGGCCTAAGACCATGTGTGGAGCCGGTGCCGGAACCTGAGCATTCCTCTCCAGTGCTGACATGGATCTTGGGGTACTTCTGGAGTCTCCCCAGGGGAGTCAGTCCTCGTCTCGAGTCGTGGCATGCACGTGTGCTTTCCTCCCGAGCTGTAGCAGCAGTGTCATGCTTCCCATCGAGGGATCAAGGGATCTGTGGCTTTCCCTCGAGGCTTTCCCTGAAGGCTTTTCCACGAGGCTTTCCCACAAGGCTGTCCCACGTGCCACCGTGGTGTGAGTCGATCCTCGGCTTGAAAGTCGAGACAGTGCAGAGAAAACAGGTTTCCCTGGAATGGACTGAGACATCTGGGGGACTCAGGGAATGGTGGCACGACCCTGGAGTTCCTCTCGCCTTTCCAGTGGAGAGCGCATCCACTTGAGATGCGACGGGAATGCCGGGAATTCTTTCCCGACCACGCAGGGAAAGGATCCCTCCCCTCGAGCTAGGGGCGGAAACGGGGCTCCTCTGGATGTGGGCGGGACTCTCGTCCTTCCTCTGGAGTGGAGACGAGTATGTCGGGGAACTTCTTGAGTTGCAGCAAGGGTGTGAAGGACCCTTTGGAAGTTCCAGATGTTAGATGTGATTAGCCTCGAGACGCCTCAGCGGAAATGGGCCTCATCTCGCCTGGAGGGGAGAACCTCCTAGATTTTCTCGAGTTGCGGCATGGTGCTCTCGACTTACGACGGGGATCTCAGGGACCCGCTCTGGTGGCCTCAGGAAAGGCCAGTCCCCATGCGAGTTGCTCGGGGCCTCTCGGGATTCCTCTCCCGTTGAATGCTGGGTCCTAAGACCTTGTGTGGAGTCAGTGCCGGAACCTGAGGATTCCTCTCCAGTGCCGACATGGATCTTGGGGTACTTCTGGAGTCTCCCCAGGGGAGTCAGACCTCGTCTCGACTGAGGGCATGCATCGTGCGCTTTCCTCCCGAGCTGTAGCAGCAGTGTCACGCTTCCCTTCGCGTGGATCAAGGGATCTGTGTCTTTCCCTCGAGGCTTTCCCACGAAGCTTTCCCACGAGGCTTTCCCTCAGGGCTGTCCCACGTGACCACCGTGGTGTGAGTCGATCCTCGGCTTGAAAGTCGAGGCAGTGCAGGGAAAACAGGTTTCCCTGGAATGGACTGAGACATCTGGGGACTCTGGGAATGGTGGCACGACCCTGGAGTTTCCTCTCGCCTTTCCTGTGGAGAGCGCCTCCTCTTGAGATGCGACTAGGAACGCCGGGAATTCTTTGCCCGAACACGCAGGGAAATGATCCCTCCTCTCGAGCTAGGAGGCGGAAACGGGGCTCCTCTGGATGTGGGCGGGACTCTCGTGCTTCCTCTCGAGTGGAGACGGGTATGTCGGGCAACTTCTTGAGTTGCAGAAAGGTTGTGAAGGACCCTTTGGAAGTTCCAGAGGTTAGGTCTGATTAGCCTCGAGACGCCTCAGCGGAAATGGGTCTCATCTCGCCTGGAGGGGAGAACCTCCTGGATTTTCTCGAGATTGCGGCAGGTGCTCGTCGACTTACGACGGGACCTCAGGGACCCGCTCTGGTGGCCTCATGAAAGGCCAGTCCCCATGCGAGTTGCTCGGGGCACTCAGGATTCCTCTCCCATCGATGCCGGGGCCTAAGATCTTGTGTGGAGTCGGTGCCGGAACCTGAGGATTCCTCTCCAGTGCTGACATGGATCTTGGGGTACTTCTGGAGTCTCTCCCAGGGGAGTCAGTCCTCGTCTCGAGTGGGGGCATGCACGTGCGCTTTCCTCCCGAGCTGTAGCAGCAGTGTCGCACTTCCCTTCGCGTGGATCAAGGGATCTGTGGCTTTCCCTCGAGGCTTTCCCGACGAGGCTTTTCCACGAGGCTTTCCCACAGGGCTGTCCCACTTGCCACCGTGGTGTGAGTCGATCCTCAGCTTGAAAGTCGAGGCAGTGCAGGGAAAACAGGTTTCCCTGGAATGGACTGAGACATCTGGGGACTCTGGGAATGGTGGCACGACCCTGGAGTTCCTCTCGCCTTTCCTGTGGAGAGCGCCTCCTCTTGAGATGCGACGGGAATACCGGGAATTCTTTCCCTACCACGCAGGGAAAGGATCCCTCCTCTCGAGCTATGAGGCGGAAACGGGGCTCCTCTGGATGTGGCGGAACTACTCGGTGCTTCCTCTCGAGTGGAGACGGGTATGTCGGTGAACTTCTTGAGTTGCAGCAAGGGTGTGAAGGACCCTTTGGAAGTTCCAGAGGTTAGGTGTGATTAGCCTCGAGACGCCTTAGCGGAAATGGGCCTCATCTCGCCTGGCAGGGGAGAACCTCCTGGATTTTCTCGAGTTGCGGCAGGTGCTCTCGACTTACGACGGGGACCTCAGGGACCCGCTCTGGTGGCCTCAGGAAAGGCCAGTCCCCATGCGAGTTGCTCGGGGGCCTACTCGGGATTCCTCTCCCGTCGATGCCGGGGACTAAGACCTTGTGTGGAGTCGGTGCCGGAACCTGAGGATTTCCTCTCCAGTGCTGACATGGATCTTGGGGTACTTCTGGAGTCTCCCCAGGGGAGTCAGTCCTCGTCTCTAGTGGGGGCATGCACGTGCGCTTTCCTCCCGAGCTGTAGCAGCAGTGTCACTGCTTCCCTTCGCATGGATCAAGGGATCTGTGGCTTTCCCTCGAGGCTTTCCCACGAGGCTTTCCCACGAGGCTTTCCCACAGGGCTGTCCCACGTGCCACCGTGGTGTGAGTCGATCCTCGGCTTGAAAGTCGAGGCAGTGCAGGGAAAACAGGTTTCCCTGGAATGGACTGAGACATCTGGGGGACTCTGGGAATGGTGGCACGACCCTGGAGTTCCTCTCGCCTTTCCTGTGGAGAGCGCCTCCTCTTGAGATGCGACAGGGAACGCCGGGAATTCTTTCCCGACCACGCAGGGAAAGGATCCCTCCTCTCGAGCTAGGAGGCGGAAACGGGGCTCCTCTGGATGTGGGCGGACTCTCGTGCTTCCTCTCGAGTGGAGACGGGTATGTCAGGGAACTTCTTGAGTTGCAGCAAGGGTGTGAAGGACCCTTTGGAAGTTCCAGATGTTAGGTGTGATTAGACCTCGAGACGCCTCAGCGGAAATGGGCCTCATCTCGCCTGGAGGGGAGAACCTCCTGGATTTTCTCGAGTTGCGGCAGGTGCTCTCGACTTACGACGGGGACCTCAGGGACCCGCTCTGGTGGCCTCAGGAAAGGCCAGTCCCCATGCGAGTTGCTCGGGGCCTCTCGGGATTCCTCTCCCGTCGATGCCGGGGCCTAAGATCTTGTGTGGAGTCGGTGCCGGAACCTGAGGATTCCTCTCCAGTGCTGACATGGATCTTGGGGTACTTCTGGAGTCTCCCCAGGGGAGTCAGTCCTCGTCTCGAGTGGGGGCATGCACGTGCGCTTTCCTCCCGAGCTGTAGCAGCAGTGTCACGCTTCCCTTCGCGTGGATCAAGGGATCTGTGGCTTTCCCTCGAGGCTTTCCCACGAGGCTTTCCCACGAGGCTTTCCCACAGGGCTGTCCCACGTGCCACCGTGGTGTGAGTCGATCCTCGGCTTGAAAGTCGAGGCAGTGCAGGGAAAACAGGTTTCCCTGGAATGGACTGAGACATCTGGGGGACTCTGGGAATGGTGGCACGACCCTGGAGTTCCTCTCGCCTTTCCTGTGGAGAGCGCCTCCTCTTGAGATGCGACGGGAATGCCGGGAATTCTTTCCCGACCACGCAGGGAAAGGATCCCTCCTCTCGAGCTAGGAGGCGGAAACGGGGCTCCTCTGGATGTGGGCGGGACTCTCGTGCTTCCTCTCGAGTGGAGACGGGTATGTCGGGGAACTTCTTGAGTTGCAGCAAGGGTGTGAAGGACCCTTTGGAAGTTCCAGAGTGTTAGGTGTGATTAGCCTCGAGACGCCTCAGCGGAAATGGGCCTCATCTCGCCTGGAGGGGAGAACCTCCTGGATTTTCTCGAGTTGCGGCAGGTGCTCTCGACTTACGACGGGGACCTCAGGGACCCGCTCTGGTGGCCTCAGGAAAGGCCAGTCCCCATGCGAGTTGCTCGGGGCCTCTCGGGATTCCTCTCCCGTCGATGCCGGGGCCTAAGACCTTGTGTGGAGTCGGTGCCGGAACCTGAGGATTCCTCTCCAGTGCTGACATGGATCTTGGGGTACTTCTGGAGTCTCCCCAGGGGAGTCAGTCCTCGTCTCGAGTGGGGGCATGCACGTGCGCTTTCCTCCCGAGCTGTAGCAGCAGTGTCACGCTTCCCTTCGCGTGGATCAAGGGATCTGTGGCTTTCCCTCGAGGCTTTCCCACGAGGCTTTCCCACGAGGCTTTCCCACAGGGCTGTCCCACGTGCCACCGTGGTGTGAGTCGATCCTCGGCTTGAAAGTCGAGGCA
Source organism: Capra hircus (assembly GCF_001704415.2). NCBI lineage: Eukaryota > Metazoa > Chordata > Mammalia > Artiodactyla > Bovidae > Capra > Capra hircus. The sequence continues at coordinate 17,702 of NW_017212030.1, forward strand.
GTGCAGGGAAAACAGGTTTCCCTGGAATGGACTGAGACATCTGGGGGACTCTGGGAATGGTGGCACGACCCTGGAGTTCCTCTCGCCTTTCCTGTGGAGAGCGCCTCCTCTTGAGATGCGACGGGAATGCCGGGAATTCTTTCCCGAACCACGCAGGGAAAGGATCCCTCCTCTCGAGCTAGGAGGCGGAAACGGGGCTCCTCTGGATGTGGGCGGGACTCTCGTGCTTCCTCTCGAGTGGAGACGGGTATGTCGGGAACTTCTTGAGTTGCAGCAAGGGTGTGAAGGACCCTTTGGAAGTTCCAGAGTGTTAGGTGTGATTAGCCTCGAGACGCCTCAGCGGAAATGGGCCTCATCTCGCCTGGAGGGGAGAACCTCCTGGATTTTCTCGAGTTGCGGCAGGTGCTCTCGACTTACGACGGGGACCTCAGGGACCCGCTCTGGTGGCCTCAGGAAAGGCCAGTCCCCATGCGAGTTGCTCGGGGGCCTCTCGGATTCCTCTCCCGTCGATGCCGGGGCCTAAGACCTTGTGTGGAGTCGGTGCCGGAACCTGAGGATTCCTCTCCAGTGCTGACATGGATCTTGGGGTACTTCTGGAGTCTCCCCAGGGGAGTCAGTCCTCGTCTCGAGTGGTGGCATGCACGTGCGCTTTCCTCCCGAGCTGTAGCAGCAGTGTCACTGCTTCCCTTCGCAGTGGATCAAGGGATCTGTGGCTTTCCCTCGAGGCTTTCCACTGAAGGCTTTTCCACGAGGCTTTCCCACAGGGCTGTCCCACGTGCCACCGTGGTGTGAGTCGATCCTCGGCTTGAAAGTCGAGGCAGTGCAGGAGAAAACAGGTTTCCCTGGAATGGACTGAGACATCTGGGGGACTCTGGGAATGGTGGCACGACCCTGGAGTTCCTCTCGCCTTTCCTGTGGAGAGCGCCTCCTCTTGAGATGCGACGGGAATGCCGGGAATTCTTTCCCGACCACGCAGGGAAAGGATCCCTCCTCTCGAGCTAGGAGGCGGAAACGGGGCTCCTCTGGATGTGGGCGGGACTCTCGTGCCTTCCTCTCGGAGTGGAGACGGGTATGTCGGGGAACTTCTTGAGTTGCAGCAAGGGTGTGAAGGACCCTTTGGAAGTTCCAGATGTTAGATGTGATTAGCCTCGAGACGCCTCAGCGGAAATGGGCCTCATCTCGCCTGGAGGGGAGAACCTCCTAGATTTTCTCGAGTTGCGGCATGGTGCTCTCGACTTACGACGGGGATCTCAGGGACCCGCTCTGGTGGCCTCAGGAAAGGCCAGTCCCCATGCGAGTTGCTCGCGGGCCTCTCGGGATTCCTCTCCCGTTGAATGCTGGGTCCTAAGACCTTGTGTGGAGTCAGTGCCGGAACCTGAGGATTCCTCTCCAGTGCCGACATGGATCTTGGGGTACTTCTGGAGTCTCCCCAGGGGAGTCAGACCTCGTCTCGACTGAGGGCATGCTCGTGCGCTTTCCTCCCGAGCTGTAGCAGCAGTGTCACGCTTCCCTTCGCGTGGATCAAGGGATCTGTGTCTTTCCCTCGAGGCTTTCCCACGAAGCTTTCCCACGAGGCTTTCCCTCAGGGCTGTCCCACGTGACACCGTGGTGTGAGTCGATCCTCGGCTTGAAAGTCGAGGCAGTGCAGGGAAAACAGGTTTCCCTGGAATGGACTGAGACATCTGGGGACTCTGGGAATGTGGCACGACCCTGGTTTCCTCTCGCCTTTCCTGTGGAGAGCGCCTCCTCTTGAGATGCGACTAGGAACGCCGGGAATTCTTTGCCCGAACACGCAGGGAAATGATCCCTCCTCTCGAGCTAGGAGGCGGAAACGGGGCTCCTCTGGATGTGGGCGGGACTCTCGTGCTTCCTCTCGAGTGGAGACGGGTATGTCGGGCAACTTCTTGAGTTGCAGAAAGGTTGTGAAGGACCCTTTGGAAGTTCCAGAGGTTAGGTCTGATTAGCCTCGAGACGCCTCAGCACAAATGGGTCTCATCTCGCCTGGAGGGGAGAACCTCCTGGATTTTCTCGAGATGCGGTAGGTGCTGTCGACTTACGACGGGACCTCAGGGACCCGCTCTGGTGGCCTCATGAAAGGCCAGTCCCCATGCGAGTTGCTCGGGGACACTCAGGATTCCTCTCCCATCGATGCCCGGGCCTAAGATCTTGTGTAGAGTCGGTGCCGGAACCTGAGGATTCCTCTCCAGTGCTGACATGGATCTTGGGGTACTTCTGGAGTCTCTCCAGGGGAGTCAGTCCTCGTCTCGAGTGGGGGCATGCACGTGCGCTTTCCTCCCGAGCTGTAGCAGCAGTGTCGCACTTCCCTTCGCGTGGATCAAGGGATCTGTGGCTTTCCCTCGAGGCTTTCCGACGAGGCTTTTCCACGAGGCTTTCCCACAGGGCTGTCCCTCTTGCCACCGTGGTGTGAGTCGATCCTCAGCTTGAAAGTCGAGGCTGTGCAGGGAAAACACGTTTCCCTGGAATGGACTGAGACATCTGGGGACTCTGGGAATGGTGGCACGACCCTGGAGTTCCTCTCGCCTTTCCTGCGGAGAGCGCCTCTTCTTGGGATGCGACGGGAATACCGGGAATTTTTTCCCTACCACGCAGGGACAGGATCCCTCCTCTCGAGCTATGAGGCGGAAACGGGGCACCTCTGGATATGGCGGAACTATGGTGCTTCCTCTCGAGTGGAGTCGGGTATGTCGGTGAACTTCTTGAGTTGCAGCAAGGGTGTGAAGGACCCTTTGGAAGTTCCAGAGGTTAGGTGTGATTAGCCTCGAGACGCCTTAGCGGAAATGGGCCTCATCTCGCCTGCAGGGGAGAACCTCCTGGATTTTCTCGAGTTGCGGCAGGTGCTCTCGACTTACGACGGGGACCTCAGGGACCCGCTCTCGTGGCCTCAGTAAAGGCAAGTCCCCATGCGAGTTGCACGGGGGCCACTCGGGATTCCTCTCCCGTCGATGCCGGGACTAAGACCTTGTGTGGAGTCGGTGCCGGAACCTGAGGTTTCCTCTCCAGTGCTGATATGGATCTTGGGGTACGTCTGGAGTCTCCCAAGGGGAGTCAGTCCTCGTCTCTAGTGGGGGCCTGCACGTGCGCTTTCCTCTCGAGCTGTAGCAGCAGTGTCACTCTTCCCTTCGCATATATCAAGGGATCTGTGGCTTTCCCTCGAGGCTTTCCCACGAGGCTTCCCACGAGGCTTTCCCACAGGGCTATCCCACGTGCCACCGTCGTGTGAGTCGATCCTCGGCTTGAAAGTCGAGGCAGTGCAGGGAAAACAGGTTTCCCTGGAATGGACTGAGACATCTGGGGGACTCTGGGAATGGTGGCACGACCCTGGAGGTCCTCTTGCCTTTCCTGTGGAGAGCGCCTCCTCTTGAGATGCGAAGGGAACGCCGGGAATTCTTTCCCGACCACGCAGGGACAGGATCATTTCTCTCGAGCAAGAGTAGGAAACGGGGCTCCTCTGGATGTGGGCAGAACTCTCGTGCTTCCTCTCGAGTGGAGACGGGTATGTCAGGGAACTTCTTGAGTTGCAGGAAGGGTGTGAAGGACCCTTTGGAAGTTCCAGATGTTAGGTGTGATTAGACTCTAGACGCCTGAGCGGAAATGGGCCTCATCTCGCCTGGAGGGGAGAACCTCCTGGATTTTCTCGAGTTGCGGCAGGTGCTCTCGACTTACGTCGGGGACCTGAGGGACCCGCTCTGGTGGACTCAGGAAAGGCCAATCCCCATGAGAGTTGTTCGGGGGCCTATCAGGATTCCTCTCCCCTCGATGCAGGGGCATAAGATCTTGTGTGGAGTCGGTGCCGGAACCTGAGCATTCCTCTCCAGTGCTGACATGGATCTTGGGGTACTTCTGGAGTCTCCCCAGGGGAGTCAGTGCTCGTCTCTAGTGGGGGCATGCATGTGCGCTTTCCTCCCGAGCTGTAGCAGCAGTGTCACACTTCCCTTCGCGTGGATCAAGGGATCAGGGGCTTTCCCTCGAGGCTTTCCGATGAGGCTTTCCCATGAGGCTTTCCCACGAGGCTTTCCCACGAGGCTTTCCCACAGGGCTGTCCCACGTGCCACCGTGGTGTGAGTCGATCCTCGGCATGAAAGTCGAGGCAGTGCAGGGAAAACATGTTTCCCTGGAATGGACTGAGACATCTGGGGGACTCTGGGAATGGTGGCACGACCCTGGAGTTCCTCTCGCCTTTCCTTTGGAGAGCGCCTCCTCTTGAGATGCGACGGGAATGCCGGGATTCTTTCCCGAAGACGCAGGGAAAGGATTCCTCCTCTCGAGCTAGGAGGCGGAAACGGGGCTCCTCTGGATGTGGGCGGGACTCTCGTGCTTCCTCTCGAGTGGAGACGGGTATGTCGGAGAACTTCTTGAGTTGCAGCAAGGGTGTGAAGGACCCTTTGGGAGTACCAGAGTTTAGGTGTGATTAGCCTCGAGACGCCTCAGCGGAAATGGGCTTCATCTCGCCTGGAGGGGAGAACCTCCTGGATATTCTCGAGTTGCAGCAGGTCCTCTCGACTTACGATGGGGACCTCAGGGACCCGCTCTGGTGGCCTCAGGAAAGGCCAGTCCCCATGCGAGTTGCTCGGGGGCCTCTCGGCATTCCTCTCCCGTCGATGCCGGGGCCTAAGACCATGTGTGGAGCCGGTGCCGGAACCTGAGCATTCCTCTCCAGTGCTGACATGGATCTTGGGGTACTTCTGGAGTCTCCCCAGGGGAGTCAGTCCTCGTCTCGAGTCGTGGCATGCACGTGTGCTTTCCTCCCGAGCTGTAGCAGCAGTGTCATGCTTCCCATCGAGGGGATCAAGGGATCTGTGGCTTTCCCTCGAGGCTTTCCCTGAAGGCTTTTTCACGAGGCTTTCCCACAAGGCTGTCCCACGTGCCACCGTGGTGTGAGTCGATCCTCGGCTTGAAAGTCGAGACAGTGCAGAGAAAACAGGTTTCCCTGGAATGGACTGAGACATCTGGGGGACTCAGGGAATGGTGGCACGACCCTGGAGTTCCTCTCGCCTTTCCAGTGGAGAGCGCATCCACTTGAGATGCGACGGGAATGCCGGGAATTCTTTCCCGACCACGCAGGGAAAGGATCCCTCCCCTCGAGCTAGGGGGCGGAAACGGGGCTCCTCTGGATGTGGGCGGGACTCTCGTCCTTCCTCTGGAGTGGAGACGAGTATGTCGGGGAACTTCTTGAGTTGCAGCAAGGGTGTGAAGGACCCTTTGGAAGTTCCAGATGTTAGATGTGATTAGCCTCGAGACGCCTCAGCGGAAATGGGCCTCATCTCGCCTGGAGGGGAGAACCTCCTAGATTTTCTCGAGTTGCGGCATGTGCTCTCGACTTACGACGGGGATCTCAGGGACCCGCTCTGGTGGCCTCAGGAAAGGCCAGTCCCCATGCGAGTTGCTCGCGGGCCTCTCGGGATTCCTCTCCCGTTGAAGCTGGGTCCTAAGACCTTGTGTGGAGTCAGTGCCGGAACCTGAGGATTCCTCTCCAGTGCCGACATGGATCTTGGGGTACTTCTGGAGTCTCCCCAGGGGAGTCAGACCTCGTCTCGACTGAGGGCATGCTCGGGCGCTTTCCTCCCGAGCTGTAGCAGCAGTGTCACGCTTCCCTTCGCGTGGATCAAGGGATCTGTGTCTTTCCCTCGAGGCTTTCCCACGAAGCTTTCCCACGAGGCTTTCCCTCAGGGCTGTCCCACGTGACACCGTGGTGTGAGTCGATCCTCGGCTTGAAAGTCGAGGCAGTGCAGGGAAAACAGGTTTCCCTGGAATGGACTGAGACATCTGGGGACTCTGGGAATGTGGCACGACCCTGGTTTTCCTCTCGCCTTTCCTGTGGGAGCGCCTCCTCTTGAGATGCGACTAGAACGCCGGGAATTCTTTGCCGAACACGCAGGGAAATGATCCCTCCTCTCGAGCTAGGAGGCGGAAACGGGGCTCCTCTGGATGTGGGCGGGACTCTCGTGCTTCCTCTCGAGTGGAGACGGGTATGTCGGGCAACTTCTTGAGTTGCAGAAAGGTTGTGAAGGACCCTTTGGAAGTTCCAGAGGTTAGGTCTGATTAGCCTCGAGACGCCTCAGCACAAATGGGTCTCATCTCGCCTGGAGGGGAGAACCTCCTGGATTTTCTCGAGATGCAGGTAGGTGCTGTCGACTTACGACGGCGACCTCAGGGACCCGCTCTGGTGGCCTCATGAAAGGCCAGTCCCCATGCGAGTTGCTCGGGGACACTCAGGATTCCTCTCCCATCGATGCCCGGGCCTAAGATCTTGTGTAGAGTCGGTGCCGGAACCTGAGGATTCCTCTCCAGTGCTGACATGGATCTTGGGGTACTTCTGGAGTCTCTCCAGGGGAGTCAGTCCTCGTCTCGAGTGGGGGCATGCACGTGCGCTTTCCTCCCGAGCTGTAGCAGCAGTGTCGCACTTCCCTTCGCGTGGATCAAGGGATCTGTGGCTTTCCCTCGAGGCTTTCCGACGAGGCTTTTCCACGAGGCTTTCCCACAGGGCTGTCCCTCTTGCCACCGTGGTGTGAGTCGATCCTCAGCTTGAAAGTCGAGGCTGTGCAGGGAAAACACGTTTCCCTGGAATGGACTGAGACATCTGGGGACTCTGGGAATGGTGGCACGACCCTGGAGTTCCTCTCGCCTTTCCTGCGGAGAGCGCCTCTTCTTGGGATGCGACGGGAATACCGGGAATTTTTTCCCTACCACGCAGGGACAGGATCCCTCCTCTCGAGCTATGAGGCGGAAACGGGGCACCTCTGGATATGGCGGAACTATGGTGCTTCCTCTCGAGTGGAGTCGGGTATGTCGGTGAACTTCTTGAGTTGCAGCAAGGGTGTGAAGGACCCTTTGGAAGTTCCAGAGGTTAGGTGTGATTAGCCTCGAGACGCCTTAGCGGAAATGGGCCTCATCTCGCCTGCAGGGGAGAACCTCCTGGATTTTCTCGAGTTGCGGCAGGTGCTCTCGACTTACGACGGGGACCTCAGGGACCCGCTCTCGTGGCCTCAGTAAAGGCAAGTCCCCATGCGAGTTGCACGGGGGCCACTCGGGATTCCTCTCCCGTCGATGCCGGGGACTAAGACCTTGTGTGGAGTCGGTGCCGGAACCTGAGGTTTCCTCTCCAGTGCTGATATGGATCTTGGGGTACGTCTGGAGTCTCCCAAGGGGAGTCAGTCCTCGTCTCTAGTGGGGCCTGCACGTGCGCTTTCCTCTCGAGCTGTAGCAGCAGTGTCACTCTTCCCTTCGCATATATCAAGGGATCTGTGGCTTTCCCTCGAGGCTTTCCCACGAGGCGTTCCCACGAGGCTTTCCCACAGGGCTATCCCACGTGCCACCGTCGTGTGAGTCGATCCTCGGCTTGAAAGTCGAGGCAGTGCAGGGAAAACAGGTTTCCCTGGAATGGACTGAGACATCTGGGGGACTCTGGGAATGGTGGCACGACCCTGGAGGTCCTCTTGCCTTTCCTGTGGAGAGCGCCTCCTCTTGAGATGCGAAGGGAACGCCGGGAATTCTTTCCCGACCACGCAGGGACAGGATCATTTCTCTCGAGCAAGAGTAGGAAACGGGGCTCCTCTGGATGTGGGCAGAACTCTCGTGCTTCCTCTCGAGTGGAGACGGGTATGTCAGGGAACTTCTTGAGTTGCAGGAAGGGTGTGAAGGACCCTTTGGAAGTTCCAGATGTTAGGTGTGATTAGACTCTAGACGCCTGAGCGGAAATGGGCCTCATCTCGCCTGGAGGGGAGAACCTCCTGGATTTTCTCGAGTTGCGGCAGGTGCTCTCGACTTACGTCGGGGACCTGAGGGACCCGCTCTGGTGGACTCAGGAAAGGCCAATCCCCATGAGAGTTGTTCGGGGGCCTATCAGGATTCCTCTCCCCTCGATGCAGGGGCATAAGATCTTGTGTGGAGTCGGTGCCGGAACCTGAGCATTCCTCTCCAGTGCTGACATGGATCTTGGGGTACTTCTGGAGTCTCCCCAGGGGAGTCAGTGCTCGTCTCTAGTGGGGGCATGCATGTGCGCTTTCCTCCCGAGCTGTAGCAGCAGTGTCACACTTCCCTTCGCGTGGATCAAGGGATCAGGGGCTTTCCCTCGAGGCTTTCCGATGAGGCTTTCCCACGAGGCTTTCCCACAAGTCTTTCCCACGAGTCCAGGGTCGTGACACCATTCCAGAGTCCCCCAGATGTCTCAGTCCATTCCAGGGAACCTGTTTTCCCTGCACTGCCTCGACTTTCAAGCCCAGGGTCGACTTTCACCACGGTGGCACGTGGGACAGCCTTGTGGAAAGCCTCCTGGGAAAGCCTCCTGGGAAGCCTCCTGGGAAAGCCTCGATGGAAAGCCACAGATCCTTGATCCACACGAATGGAAGCGTGACACTGCTGCCACAACTCGGGAGGAAAGCGCACGTGCATGCCCCTCTCGAGATGAGGACTGACTCCCCGGGGAGACTCCAGATGTACCCCAAGATCCATGTCAGCACTGGAGAGGAATCCTCAGGTTCCGGCACCGACTTCACAAAAGGTCTTAGGCCCCGGCATCGACGGGAGAGGAATCCGGAGAGGCCCCCGAGCAACTCGCATGGGGTCTGGCCTTTCCTGAGGCCACCAGAGCGGGTCCCTGAGGTCCCCGTCGAAAGTCGAGAGCACCTGCCGCAACTCGAGAAAATCCAGGAGGTTCTCCCCTCCAGGCGACATGAGGCCCATTTCCACTGAGGCGTCTCGAGGCTAATCACATCTAACATCTGGATCATCCAAAGGGTCTTTCACACCCTTGCTGTACTCAAGAAGTTCCCCGACATATCGTCTCCACTCGAGAGGAAGCACGAGAGTTCTGCCCACATCCAGAGGAGCCCGTTTCCGCCTCCTAGCTCGAGAGGAGGGATCCATTCCCTGCGTGGTCGGGAAAGAATTCCCGGCGTTCGCTCCCGTCGCAACTCAAGGTGGAGTCCTCTCCACAGGAAAGGGGAGAGGAAAGAATCCGGATCGTGACC
>NW_017212031.1:0-17051 GCF_001704415.2 Capra hircus
CTCGTTTCAAGTGGACTGGCCTTTCCTGAAGGCCCAGAGCGGGTCCCTGAGGTCCCCGTCGTAAATCGAGAGCACCTGCCGCAACTCGAGAAAATCCAGGAGGTTCTCCCCTCCAGGCGAGATGAGGCCCATTTCCGCTGAGGCGACTCGAGGCTAATCACACCTAAACTCTGGAACTTCCAAAGGGTTCTTCACACCCTTGCTGGAACTCAAAAACTTCCGCAACATTCCCAACTCCACTCGAGAGGAAGCACAAGAGTCCCACCCACATCCAGAGGAGCCCCGTTTCGCGCCTCCTAGCTCGAGAGGAGGGATCCTTTCCCTGCGGGTCGGAAAGAATTCACGGCGTTCCCGTCGCATCTCAAGTGGAGGCGCTCTCCACAGGAAAGGGGGACGTACTCCAGGGTCAGGCCACATTCCAGAGTCCCCCAGATGTCTCAGTCCATTCCAGGGAAAACTATTTTCCCTGCACTGCCTCCACTTTCAAGCCGAGGATTGACTCACACCACGGTGGCCGGGACAGCCCTGTGGGAAAGCCTTGTGGGAAAGCCTCGTGGGAAAGCCTCGAGGGAAGCCCCTGATCCCTTGATCCACGAGAAGGGGAAGCGTGACACTGCTGCTACAGCTCGGGAGGAAAGCGCACGTGCATTCCCCCACTCGAGACGAGGACTGACTCCCATGGGGAGACTCCAGAAGTACCCCAAGATCCATGTCAGCACTGCAGAGGAATCCTCAGGTTCCGCACTGACTCCACACAAGGTTTTCAGGCCCCAGAATCGACGCGGAGAGGTAACCCGAGAGGCCCCCGAGAGGCCCCGAGCAACTCGCAAGGGGACTGGCCTTTCGTGAGGCCACCAGAGCGGCGTCCCTGAGGTCCCCGTCGTAAGTCGAGAGCAGCACCTGCCGCAACTCGAGAAAATCCAGGAGGTTCTCCCCTCCAGGCGAGATGAGGCCCATTTCCGCTTAGGTGTCTCCAAGCTAATCACACCTAACCTCTGGAACTTCCAAACGGTTCTTCACACCCTTGCTGCAACTCAAGAAGTTCCCCGAATTACACGTCTCCCTCGAGAGGAAGCACGAGAGTCCCGCCCACATCCAGAGGAGCCCCGTTTCCACCTCCTAGCTCGAGAGGAGGGATCCTTTCCCTGCGTGGTCGGGAAAGAATTCCGGCGTTCCCGTCGCATCTCAAGTGGAGGCGCTCTCCACAGGAAAGGCGAGACGTACTCCAGGGTCAGGCCACATTCCCAGAGTCCCCCAGATGTCTCAGTCCATTCCAGGAAAAACTATTTTCCCTGCACTGCCTCCACTTTCAAGCCGAGGATTGACTCACACCACGTGGCACGTGGACAGCCCTGGGAAAGTGTGGGAAAGCCTCGTGGAAAGCCTCGAGGAAAGCCCCTGATCCCTTGATCCACGAGAAGGGAAGCCTGACACTGCTGCTACAGCTCGGGAGGAAAGCGCACGTGCATGCCCCCACTCGAGACGAGGACTGACTCCCCTGGGGAGACTCCAGAAGTACCCCAAGATGCATGTCAGCCCTGGAGAGGAATCCTCAGGTTCCGGCCCTGACTCCACACAAGGTCTTAGGCCCTGGCATCGACGGAGAGGAACAGCGACAGGCCCTCTAGCAACTCGCATGGGGACTGGCCTTTCCTGAGGTCACCAGAGCGCGTCCATGAGTCCCCGTCATAAGTCAAGAGCACCTGCGCAACTCGGTAAAATCCAGGAGGTTCTCCCCTGCAGGCGAGATGAGGCCCGTTTCCACTGAGGTGTCTCGAGGCTAATCACACTTGACCGCTGGAACTTCCAAAGAGTCTTTCACAGCCATGCTGCAACTCAAGAAGTTCCCCGACATACCCGTCTCCCACTCAAGAGGAAGCACGAGGGTCCCCGACCACTTCCAGAGGAGCTCCGTTTCCGGCTCGTAGCTTGAGAGGACGGATCCTTTCCCTGCTTGTTCTGGAAAGAATTCCCGGCATTCCCATCGCATCTCAAAGAGGAGGCGCTCTCCAAAGGAAAGGGGAGAGGAACTGCAGGGTCGTGCCACCATTTCCAAGACTCCCCCAGATATCTCAGTCCGTTCCACAGGAACCTGTTTTCCCTGCACTGCCTCGGCTTTCATGCCGAGGATCGACTCACACCACCGTGACACGTGGGACAGCCCTGTGGGAAAGCCTCGTGGGGAAAGACTCGAGGGAAAGCCACAGATCCCTTGGTCCACGCAAGGGGAAGCGTGACACTGCTGCTACAGCATGGGAGGAAAGGGCACGCTCATGTCCCCACTCGAGACGAGGCCTGACTCCTTTGTGGAGACTCCAGAAGTACCCCAAAATCCATATCAGCACTGGAGAGGAATCCTCAGCTTCCGGCCCCGACTCCACACAAGGTCTTAGGCCCCAGTATCGACGGGAGAGGAATCACGAGAGGCCCCCTAGCAACACGCATGATAACTGGCCTTTCCTGCGGCCGCCAGAGCAAGGTCCCTGAATCCCCGTCGTAACTCGAGAGCACCTGCTGAAACTCGGGAATATCCAGGAGCCTCTCCATTCCAGGCGACATGAGGGCCCATTTCCGCTGAGGCATCTCGAGACTAACCACACCTAACCTCTGGAACTTTCAAAGGGTCCTTCACACCCTTGCTGCAACTCAAGAAGTTCCCCGATATACCCGTTCTTCTTCACGTTCTGCCATAATGGTGGTGTCATCTGCATATCTAAGTTGATTGATATTTCTACCGGCAATCTTGATTCCAGCTTATGTATCTTCCATCCCAGGATTTTTCATGATGTACTCTGCATAGAAGTTAAATAAACAGGGTGACAATATACAGCCTTGACATACACCTTTTCCTTTTTGGAACCAGTCTGTTGTTCCATGTCCTGCTCTAACTGTTGCTTCCTGACCTTCATCCAGATTTCTCAAGAGGCAGGTTAGGTGGTCTGGTATTCCCATCTCTTTCAGAATTGTGGCTAAAAACAACAGTATAAGGACCTTTCCGATGTCAGGCCAAGGAATTGTGTTTCCAGTCATTGAGCCACACCTGATCACTGAGCACAAATTCATGAATCTGTTCCTCAAGGGGGAATGATATTCTTTTTTATACAAACTTAGTTACCTGATTTATTACCTTACCTAATTGTTCCATCTGCTGTGAAATCCCACCCCCTTACTTGTGGCAAATCTGCTAACACCTGCCTCACTGTGGGAGGGGGTCTCCCATAGAAAATTTCATAAGGACAACAACTGTGGGAATGTGCGGTTACCCGTAATATGAGTAAGTCTACCGGAAGCAAGCCCATCCATGTACAGTCAGTCTCTATGATCCATTTTGAAAGTGTCTCTTCAAGAGTTTGGTTGTTTCTTTCCACCATTCCAGAACACTGGGGCCTATATGCTGTATGTAATTTCCACTGATATTTAGAGCTTCACATACCTGTTAATTAACGCGGCTACAAAGACAGGGCCATTGTCGGATTCTATACTGGTTGGAAACCCAAGTCTGGGAATTATTTCTCAAATCAGCGAGCTACTTCATTTTCTTTTTCAGATCAGGTAGGGAAGGCCTCTGCCCAACCGGAGAAGGTACCTACTATTCTAGTAAGTCATGATAACAGGTGACTGCCTTTGCTTCCCCGAAGGACACTCGCTTTCCCTGCATCCTGAGAACTCCACGTCTCAGCCAGTTGGAAAAGCGCTTCTTGGAGGTCATTATTCAGGGGCAACTTCCCCTGGAGCCCGGGGCCATAGGGAGCGGCTCCACACTCCCAGGGAAAGGCAGAGCCACAGCCACACATCTGTCCCATCCCCTTTGCTCTGTAGGAGAGCTCTAGTGAGCCTACGTCTGTCAGGAAAACTCTTGGCTCCTATGGGGACACATTCTATGTGTGAAACTGCATCCAGGACCTAGGGGCCACAGGGCGCCTGTTCCTCTCGGGGGGGACCCTGAAGTGGTGCGGCCCAGCAACAGCCTGAACATCCATCCGATTGCTCTTTTCTTCCTTCTGATAGAGCTAGCTTTGCTTCTCGCTTTGGCATTTCGGAAGCCAGGGGGAGCCCCACCGCTGTTGTCCTGGGGTCTATTGGAGGTACCGGGTCTATTGGACCCCAGCATGGCACCCGACCCCCTCAGACACACTCCCGCAGCCTCCTTCCCCATGGGCAGGACTGTTCTGACCTAGGAATGTGTTCCCAAGGCTCAGAAAATGCAGGGAGACACACGGCCCTGACTCTGGAACTGAGGCCGTTGGAGCAGGCCTGGAGGTCTGACGTCTGAGACGCCAAACACTTGCTGCAAGATACAGGTGTGAAAACACACTCTCTGGGGCTGCCTTTCCTTCCTCCAAGGAAGAGACCTTTTCCAGTCTCCTCCGTGCTGAGTCATACAAGGCTGGAAAGGTCTGGCTTCCAGGGCATTTCTCAGCGGCAATGGCCCCTGAGGCCCTGCACCCAGGGAGGGATCCTACCCTCCCAGGGGAAGTCAAAGCAACCTCCAAACAGCTGTTCTCTCATGTTTCCTCTGCAGGAGGGAGCTAGTGAGCCCAGGTCTGTCTGGAACGTTCTTGGATCCTGCGGGGAAATCATCCTGGGAGCCCACCTGGATACCAGTCGTAGGGGCTAAAATTCGCATTTTCCTTCCTTGGAGCCCTAACGCAGTACAGCCTAGCAACTGCTTGAAAATCCATCCTGTTGCTGTTTTCTTCCCTCTGACAGAGCGAGCTTTGCTCCCCATTTGGGGATTTCAGAAGCAAGGTGGTGGCCTGCAACTCCTTGCCTGGGGTCCATTGGAGGTGCAAGGTGCCCTCGACCAGGTGACCCCAGCATGACACCTGGCCCCCTCAGACACACTCCCGCAGCCTGCTTCCCCATGGGCAGGACTGCTCTCACCTAGGAATGTGTTTGCAAGGCCAGGAAACTGCAGGGAGACACAAGGCCCTGATTCTGGCATTGAGTCTGTTGGAACAGGCCTGCAGGTCTTCTGTCTAACAAGCCAAACACTTGCTGCAAGATACAGGCCTGAAAACACACTCTTGGGCTGCCTTTCCTTCCTCCAAGGAAGAGAGTTTTCTCAGTCCTCCTGTGGGCTGAGAGTCACACAGGGCTGAAAAGCACTTGCTGGGAGATTCTTTTTCATTGGCCATGGCCCCTGAGGCCCTGTGCTCAGGGAGGGCTCCCTCCCTCCCAGGGAAAGTCAAAGGAAGCTCCAAACGGCTGTTCAATCATGTTTCTGAGAGAGTCATTGCCAAGGCAGGTTTCTAAGAAGTTCAAGGGTCCCCAAGGAGAGAGGGGTCTAGAATTCTCAAGGAGGAAGGAAGGACAAACTGTTTTTCCCTCTACATTCCTTAGGATTATATAACAATCATGCATCCTTCTTGAGGACGGTCTCTGGAAAAAACCTTCTGGCTAATCCTGTTATCTTAAAATGTCAATTATGGGAGTAGGTCTAGTGAGTCTTTACAACCTCCAGACATTCTTTTGTTCGTTGTCATAACTTATTGGAGAGTATATAACTCCATTACTAACACTAGCAAGGGGGTACGCTTTCTGCCCCTTGTGATGTCTCTGTCAGAAGCTTTCTCTATCTCCTTTCTCCTTTAATAAAACTCTATTGCACAAAAGCTCTGAGCAATCAAGCCTCGTCTTGGGCCCTGGATTGAATTCTTCTCCTCCATAAGCCAAGAATCCCAGCATCTTTTCGTAGTTCAGCAACAATATTTCATTTCCTCTGCAGGAGAGAGCTAGTGAGCTTAGGTCTGTCTGGAACATTCTTGAATCCTGTGGGGAAAATATCCTGTGCACACATCTGGATACTGGGCCTAGAGGCCAAAATTCGCATTTCTTTCCCGGGGAGCCCTAACGTGGTGTGACTTAGCAACTGCTTGAAAATCCATTCCCATTGCTGTTTTCCTCCTTCTGACAGAGCTAGGCTTTGTTCCCTGCTTTGGGATAGTCTCAACCGAAGGGCCGGTCCATAGCTACTCGCCTGGGGCCCATTGGATGTGCAAGGTGCCCTCGACTAGGTGACCCTAGCATGGCACTCAGCCCGCTCAGACACACTCCCGAGGCTTCTTTCTCATGGGAAGCACTGCTCCAACCTAGGAATGTGTCTGCAATGCTTGGAAAGTGCAGTGAGACACACAGCCCTGACTCTGCAATTGAGGCCCTCAGAGCAAGCCTGCAGCTCTGATGTCTGAGAAGCAAAACACTTGCTGCAAAGAGAGGCCTGAAAACACACTCTCTGTGGATGACTTTCCTTCCTCTAAGGAAGATAGTTTTCCCAGTCTCCTGCTTCCTGAATGTCACACAGCTGGAATGCGCTTGCTTGGAGGTCGTGATTCAGTGGCAATGACCCCTGAGGCCCTTTGCCCAGGGAGGGCTCCCACACTCACAGGCAAATCAAAGCAACTTCCAAGTGAGTCAGCTCTTCACATCAAGTGGCCAAAGTATTGGAGTTTCAGGTTCAGTATTAGTCCTTCCAATGTATATTCAGACCTGATTTCCTTTAGGATGGAGTGGTTGCGTCTCCTTGTAGTCTAAGCGACCTACAAGCATCTTCTCCAACACCACAGTTCAAAAGCATCCAATTTTCAGCTGTCACTTTCTTTATAGTACATCTTTCATATCCATCCATGACATATGGAAAAACCATAGCCTTGACTGGATGGATCTTTGTTGGCAAAGCAACGTCTCGGCTTTTTAATATGCTGTCTAGTTTGGTCATCACTTTTCTTCCAAGTCATAAATACGTTTTAAGTTCATGGAGGCAGACATCACCTGCAGTGATTTCCAAGCCCCCCAAAATAGTCTGCTGCTGTTTCCAATGTTTTCCCATCTATTTGCCATGAAGTGATGAGACTGGATGCAATGATTTTAGTTTTCTGAATGCTGAGCTTTAAGCTAACTTTTTCACTCTCCTCTTTCACTTTCATCAGGAGACTCTTTAGTTCTTCTTCACTTTCTGCCATAAGGGTGGTGTCATCTGCATATCTGAGATTCTTGATATTTCTCCCAGCAATCTGGATTCCAGCGTGTGCTTCCTCCAGCCCAGTGTTTCTCATGATGTACTCTGCATATAAGTTAAATAAGCAGGGTGACAATACACTGCCTTGACATATTCCTTTTCCTATTTAGCACCAGTCTGTTGTTCCATGTCCAGTTCGAACTGTTTCTTCCTGACCTGCATACAGGTTTCTCAAGAGACAGGTCAGGTGGTCTGGTATTCCGATCTCTTTCAGAATTTTCCCCAGTTTATTGTGATCCACACAGTCAAAGGCTTTGGCATAGTCAATAAAGCAGAAATAGATGTCTTTTTTTCTGGAACTCTCTTGCTTTTTCAATGATCCAGTGGATGTTGGCAGTTTGATCTCTGGTTTCTCTGCATGTTTTAAATCCCTCTTGAACATTTGGAAGTTCACAGTTCATGTGAACTTGGAGAATTTTGAGCATTACTTTACTAGTGTGTGAGATGAGTGCAATTGTGCAGCAGCTTGAATATTCTTTGTCATTGCCTTTCTTTGGGATTGGAATGAAAACTGACCTAATGACTAAATGTTTTCAATTGCATATGCTGAAAGAACTGGCTGTGCAGTTTTGAAGAAAAAAAAATCATTTTAACCCATTTTCTCTGAAGTGCAAGGCATATCATGGCCATCCCTGAATCATAAAGTCACCTTTTCTTTATGTAGTCATAGTTTCATGCCTAAATTATAGGCCAACTCGTGCTCAAATGGACTCTGATGTCAGGGGCAGATCAACTAATAAAAAGCTTGGATTGTCCCTCTGGAGGAAAGTGAGATCTTGGTCCCACGAGAAGAATCTGAAGGGTTAAGGGAACTTGCAAGAGTGGGGAAAGCTTAGTCCATCCTACATGTACCAATATCTTAAATAAGGCTTATTTACTTTACCGAAGTAAAAAAACAGATGATGAAAACAATTATAAATTAATGAAAGGTAAAGAAATCCATAGTCTGTTATCAAAAATTGCATTCTAAGAAAACTTTGTTCTCTTAACCTAGAGAGGAGACTAAATTCCATCTGGTACCAGCTTACCAGAAGACAAACAAACAAACAAACAAATTATCGGTAAGCTTAAAAAAAGTATATTCCATATATCTTGAAGTAGCAGTATTTCTGCAAAGGCATCAGTGTGAAACCATAGAGGACATGGTTAAAACCTGATTAAATAGAAATTGACAATGTAATCTGGTCACTGCTGCGACTTGAAATGCTTTAATATGATAACTGGAATTATAACTGACAGCATTTGACCAGGACATATCAGATTTTCACGGATGTCAGATAATTTCTAGGATATCTATATTAGGAACTGAAGGAATCTTTGAACCTAGGAAAGAAAACAACAGTCTCAAAGGCCCTTGCTGAATCATCTATCAGCAAGGAATGTCTTTGCAAGGATCGCAAAGTGAAGGGAAAATACACCGACCTGCCTCTGCAACTTTGGTCCTCTGAGCAGATCTGGAGGTCTCCCTTTGTATAAGCTAACCTGTTCCTTCCAAATAGAGGTTTGCAACACAAAACAAGTGGCCGCCTATTCTTCCCCGAAGGAGGCTCTCTTTCCCCACATCCTGCGAACTCCCTTTCCCAGCCTCCTGGAAAAGCGCTTCTTGCAGTTCCTTTCAGAAAATCCTATGGACGGAGAAGCCTGGTAGGCTGCAGTCCGTGGGGTCGCTGAGGGTCGGACACGACTGAGCGACTGCACTTTCATTTTCACTTTCATGCATTGGAGAAGGCAATGGCAACCCACTTACTGTTCTTGCCTGGAGAATCCCAGGGACGGGGGAGCCTAGTGGGCTACCGTCTATGGCGTCGCACAGAGTCGAACACGACTGAAGCAACTTAGCAGCAGCAGCAGCAGCAGCAGTTCCTTTCTTAGGGGCAGTTATCCCTGAGATTGGGACCTGGAAAGGCAGAGCCACCTCCACACACACGTCTTTTCTGTCCCCTTTCCTCTGGAGGAGAGCTCTAGTGAGCCTAGGTCTGTCAGGAAAATTCTTGGCTTTGACGGGATCCCACCCGGTGTGTGAACCTGCATACCCGACCTAGGGGCCACAGGGCACCTGTTTTGCTCGAGTGGGTCCTGGAGGGGTGCAGCATAGCAAGAGCTTAAAAATCCATCCAATTTGTCTTTTTTTTTACCTCGGAGAGAACGAGTTTGCTCCACCTCCACCCTTTGGCAGTGTGGAGGGAAGAGGGCACCACCCTCTCCCAAAGGGGACATAGGGCCTACCAGGAGAGAAAGGCCCCTTGAGGAGCTGAGCCCAGGTAGGCAGCCAGTGATGTCAAGCACACTCCCACTGCTTGCTTCTTCATGGGCACTCCCACGATCTGCTAGGAATGTCTTTGCAAGGATCTCAAAGGGAAGGGGAGATACATGGCCCTGTCTCTGGAACTTCAGTCCTCTGAGCAGATCTGGAGGTCTTGAGTTGTATAAGCAAACCTGTTCCTTCCAAATAGAGGCTTGCAAACACACCCCCGGTGGTTGCCTCTTCTTCCCCGAAGAAGTCTTTCTTTCCCCACATGCTGCGAACTCCCTGTCCCAACCTCCAAGAATAGCGCTTCTTGCCATTCCTTTCTTAGAGGCAGTTATCCCTGAGCTTGGGGCCGTAGGGAGTAGCCCCACACTCACAGGGAAAGGCAAAGACTCCTCCATACATCTCCTCTATCCCCTTTGCTCTGGAGGAGAGCTCTAGTGAGCCTAGGTCTTTCAGGAAAATTCTTGGCTTGGACAGGATCTCACCCTGTTTGTGAACCTGCATACCCAACCAGGGGCCACAGAGCACCTGTTTCAGTAAAGTGGGCCCTGAAAGGGTGCAGCCTAGCAAGAGCTTGAAAATCCATTCAATTGCTGTTTTTGTACCTCTGACAGAGCGAGCTTGGCTCCACCCTTTGGCAGTGAGGAGAAAAGAGGCATGACACTCTCCCCAAGGGGACATGGGGCCTACTTCGAGAGGAAAGGCCCCTTGTGGAGCTGAGGCCAGGAAGGCACACAGTCGTGTCAAACACACTCCCACTGCTTGCTTCTTCAGGGGCACTCCCGCTATCAGCTAGGAATGTCTTTGCAATGATCACAAAGGGAAGGGGAGATACAGGGCCCTGCTTCTGGACCTCCGGTGCTCTGAGCAAATCTCGAGGTCTCCCGTTGTTGGTCAAGGTCAAGGTCAAGTTCAAGTTCAAGGTCAAGGTCAAGTTCAAGTTCAAATTCAAGCTCAAGATCAAGTTGAAGTTTAAGTTCAAGTTCAAGGTCAACTTCAAGTTCAAGGTCAAGGTCAAGTTCAGGGTCAAGTTCAAGGTCAAGTTCAAGTTCAAGTTCAAAGTGAAGTTCAAGTTCAAGGTCAAGTTCAAGTTCAAGGTCAAGTTGAAGTTCAAGTTGAAGTTCAAGGTCAAGGACAAGTTCAAGTTGAAGTTCAAGTTGAAGTTCAAGTTGAAGTTCAAGGTCAAGGTCAAGGTCAAGTTCAAGTTGAAGTTCAAGTTCAAGGTCAAGGTCAAGTTCAAGTTCAATGTCAAGGTCAAGATCAAGTTCAAAGTCAAGTTCAATGTCAAGTTCAAGTTCAAGTTCAACGTCAAGTTCAAGTTCAAGTTCAAAGTCAAGTTCAAGTTCAAGTTCAAGGTGAAGTTCAAGTTGAAGTTGAAGTTGAAGTTCAAGTTCAAGGTCAAGCCCAAGTTCAAGTTCAAGTTCAAGGTCAAGGTCAAGGCCAAGTTCAAGTTCAAGGTCAAGGTCAAGGTCAAGTTCAAGTTCAAGGGCAGGGCAAGGCCAAGCCCAAGACCAAGGCAAGGGCAACGGCAACGCCAAGGGCAAGGCCAAGGCCCAGGCCAAGGCAAAGGCCAAGGCCACCAAAGCGAAGCCCAAACCCCGTAACGCCTGACCAAAGGCAGAAGCCACTAGGCCCCTGTGCAGAGGAAGCCACTGAAGGCAGCAAGGCCACAGAGCTCCCCGACTCCTATTCCCACATGAAGATGTGAGGATAAAGGGCCTCATCCCAGCAAAGCACCCGCTCCCACCACCCCCAACCCCGGCCCCTGCCCCCGCAGCACGCCCCCTGAAACAACACTGTCTTCCCAGAAAAGAGAACGGAGAAGCCATGTGTGTGCCAAAGGAGCAAGATGAACGAACGATGCCACGCCCTCCGAATTTGGGCACACCTGACGCCTCGGAACCCCGGGCCTGGCCGATGGGTCCCAGCCGTTCTCGGGTAGGAGGGGGGTCAACACATTGGCCGAGAGCCCTTGCCCAGGCCACCCGCAAATCCCCTGAGATGTGATCCGACCACAGGGACCGAGGGCAAACGTACTGCTTGAGGTGCTGGAGGAGCCGGACGAAGCCATGGTGGGAGAGGCACACGGGCACGCTGCAGACTGCTGTCCGAGTGGGCGGGGACCCAGCAGCTCAGGACTCTGGAGAACGGGAGGCGTCTCCGCCACCATTGACGTCAATAGGGTTTGGGTGGGTAGATGGAGGGGGCCGCCCCTGGCCTCTTTCCAAGCAGAGACCCTGGACGGAGTCCCGTGGAGCGAGTGGGCTTTTCCCGGGCACGGCTGTGCCCTGGACCGCCAAGATCCCTGTTGGGGTGGGCGGGTAGTTCGGGGGCTTTGGTTTGTGGCCCTCCCTCGCAGCGGGGGGTGGGTTCAACCCCGAGTGGATCAATCAGGGGCCCTCAGCAGTGCCAAGTGAACTCACCGCTCAGGAAACGCCCCTAGGTCCCTTTGAATTGGCCACCAACGCCCCCTTTCCCAGCCTGCCTTGCTCTGGGATTTCCCGCCTTTTCACATTCCACAGGTCCCTGGTCCTCGACTGTCCCCCGCTGGCTCCTCCGAGGCATTCCGGGACACCAGACGCTCTCTCCAGCGCCTCCACCTAGATCCCTCGCTGTCCTCGCCTCCGTTTCCCCCATGCCCCCTCCCCAACTCCTCCGTGGGCTCTTGGCATCCTTTCCCTACAGCAGTCCCAGAGTGCCACCGCCGAGGGTTTTGAGTTGCCTGGA
The DNA here is from genome assembly GCF_001704415.2 of Capra hircus. NCBI lineage: Eukaryota > Metazoa > Chordata > Mammalia > Artiodactyla > Bovidae > Capra > Capra hircus. Next base: position 11,997 of record NW_017212031.1, read on the forward strand.
GCCCAAGGCTCCGGCCAGAGACCTGAGGGGCCAGCGTCTGGACTGGCAGCTAATGCCATTTGGGGCTTTTCTCACGTGGAGCCTGAGGCCCGCACCTCCGCGGGCAACCCCCCAGCGCGAGTGCCCTGGAGATACCCGCCCGAGGGGACAGTGTATCCCCTACTGTGGGGAAGGAGGTTCCTGTTTTCCCTGCATTGGTTCGACTTTCACGCCGAGGATCGACTCACACCATGGTGGCAAGTGGAATAGCCCTGTGGGAAAGCCTCATGGGAAAGACTCCAGGGAAAGCCACAGATTCCTTGATCCACGAGAAGGGAAGCGTGACACTGCTGCTACCGCTTGGGAGGAAAGCGCACGTGCATGACCCCACTCGAGCCGAGGACTGACGCAAGCTTGGGAGACTCCAGAAGAACGCCAAGATCCATGTCAGCACTGGAGAGGAATCCTCAGGTTCCGGTCCCGACTCCACACAAGGTCTTAGGCCCCGGCATCGACCGGAGAGGAATCCTGAGAGGCCCCCTAGCACCTAGCATGGGGACTGGCCTTTCCAGAGGTCACCAGAGCGGGTCCCTGAGGTCTCCGTGGTAACTCGAGAGCACCTGCCGCAACTCGAGAAAATCCAGGAGGTTCTCCCCTCCAGGCGAGATGAGGCCCATTTCCGCTGAGGCGTCTGGAGGCTAATCACACCTAAACTCTGGAACTTCCAAAGGGTCCTTCACATCCTTGCTGCAACTCAAGAAGTTCCCCGACATACCCGTCTCCACACGAGAGGAAGCACGAGGGTTCCGCCCACATTCAGAGGAACCCCGTTTCCGAGATGAGGATCCTATCCTGCTTAGTCAGGAAAGATTTTTCGGCGTTCCCATGGCATCTCAAGAGCAAGGGTTCTCAATAGGAAAGGCGAGAAGAACTCCAGGGTCGTGCCACCATTTCAAGAGTCCCTCAGATGTCTCAGTCCATTTCAGAGGAACCCGTTTTCCCAGCACTGCCTCGACTTTCACGCCGAGGATCCACTCACACCATGGTGGCATGTGGGACAGCCCTGTGAGAAAGCCTCGAGGGAAAGCCACAGATCCCTTGATCCCCGCGACGGGAAGCGTGACACATCTGCTACACTGTCCCTGAGGTCACGGTCGTATGTCGAGAGTACCTGCCGCAACTCGAGAAAATCCAGGAGGTTCTCTGCTCCAGTCGAGATGAGGCCCATTTTCTCTGCGGCGTCTCGAGAGTAATCACACCTAACCTCTGGAACTTCCAAAGGGTCCTTCACACCCTTGCTGCAACTCAAGAAGTTCCCCGACATACCCGTTGCCACTCGAGAGGAAGCACGTGAGTCCCGCCCTCATCCAGAGGGGACCAGTTTCCGCCTCCTAGCGCGATAGGAGGGATCCTTTCCCTGCCTGGTCGGGAAAGAATTCCCGGCGTTCCCGTCGCATCTCAAGAGGAGGCGCTCTCCACAGGAAAGGCGAGAGGAACTCCAGGGTCGTGCCACCATTCCCAGAGTCCCCCAGATGTCTCAATCCATTCCAGAGAAACATGTTTTCCCTGCACTGCCTCGACTTTCAAGCCGAGGATCGACTCACAACACGGTGGCACGTAGGACAGCCCTGTGGGAAAGCCTCGTGGGAAAGCCTCATGGGAAAGCCTCGAGGGAAAGCCTCTGAACCCTTGATCCATGCGAAGGGAAGCGTGACACTGCTGCTAAAGCTCGGGAGGAAAGCGCACGTGCATGCCCCCCACGAGACAAGGACTGACTCCACTGAGGAGACTCCAGAAATACCCCAAGATCCATGTCAGCACTGGTGAGGAATGCTCCGGTTCCGGCACCAACTCCACACAAGATCTTAGGCCCCGGCATCGACGGGATGAGGAATCCCGAGAGGCCCCGAGCAACTCGCATGGGGACTGGCCTTTCCTGAGGCCACCAGAGCGGGTCCCTGAGGTCCCTGTCGTAAGTTGAGAGCACCTGCCGCAACTCGAGAATATCCACGAGGTTCTCCCCTCCAAGCGAGATGAGGCCCATTTCCGCTGAGGCGTCTCGAGGCTAATCACATCTAAACTCTGGAACTTCCAAAGGGTCCTTCACACCCATCTGCAACTCAAGAAGTTGCCCGACATACCCGTCTCCACTCGAGAGGAATCACGAGAGTCCCGCCCACATCCAGAGGAGCCCCGTTTCCGCCTCCTAGCTCGAGAGGAGTGATCCTTTCCCTGCGTGTTCGGGAAAGAATTCCTGGCGTTCCCGTCGCATCTCAAGAGGAGGCGCTCTCCACAGGAAAGGCGAGAGGAACTCCAGGGTCGTGGCACCATTCCAGACTCCCCCAGATGTCTCAGTCCATTCCAGGGAAACCTGTTTTCCCTGCACTGCCTCGACGTTCAAACAGAGGATCGACTCACACCACGGTGGAACGTGGGACAGCCCTGTGGGAAAGCCTCGTGGGAAATCCTCGTGGGAAAGCCTCAAGCGAAAGCCACAGATCCCTTGATCCACGCCTATGGAAGCGTGACAAGGCTGTTAAAACAAGGGAGGAAAGCGCCCGTGCATGCCCCCACTCGAGACGAGGACTGACTCCCCTGGGGAGACTCCAGAAGTACCCCAAGTTCCATGTCGGCACTGGAGAGGAATCCTCAGGTTCCGGCACCGACTCCACACAAGGTCTTAGGCCCCGGGATCGACGGGAGAGGAAACCCGAGAGGCCCCCGAGCAACTCGCATGGGGACTGACCTTTCCTGAGCCCACCAGAGCGGGTCCCGTATGTCCCCCTCGTAAGTCGAGAGCACCTGCTGCAACTCGAGAAAATCCAGGAGGTTCTCCCCTCCAGGCGAGATGAGGCCCATTTCCGCTGAGGCGTCTCGAGGCTAATCACACATAACCTCTGGAACTTCCAAACGGTCCTTCACACTCTTGCTGCAACTCAAGAAGTTCCCCGACATACCCGTCTCCACTCGAGAGGAAGCACGAGAGTCCCGCCCACATCCAGAGGAGCCCCGTGTCCGCCTCCTAGCTCGAGAGGAGGGATCCTTTCCCTGCGTGTTCGGTCAAGTATTCCCAGCATTCCCGTCGCATCTCAAGAGGAGGCGCTCTCCACAGGAAAGTCGAGAGGAACTTCAGTTTCGTGCCACCATTCCCAGAGTCCCCCAGATGTCTCAGGCCATTCCAGGGAAAACTGTTTTCCCTGCACTGCCTCGACTTTAAAGCTGAGGATCAACTCACACCACGGTGGAACGTGGGACAGACCTGTGGGAAAGCCTCGAGGGAAAGCCACAGATCCCTTGATCCACGGGAAGGGAAGCGTGACACTGCTGCTACAGCTCGGGAGGAAAGGGCACGAGCATGCCCGCACTCGAGACGAGGAATGACTCCCCTGGGGAGACTCCAGAAGTACCCCAAGATCCATGTCAGCACTGGAGAGGAATGATCAGGTTCCGGCACCGACTCCACACAAGATCTTAGGCCCCGGCATCGACGGGAGGGGAATCCCGAGAGACCCAGGAGCAACTCGCATGGGGACTGGCCTTTCCTGAGGCCACCAGAGCGGGTCCCTGAGGTCCCCGTCGTAAGTCGAGAGCACCTGCTGCAACTCGAGAAAATCCAGGAGGTTCTCCCCTCCAGGCGAGATGAAGCCCATTTCCGCTGAGGCGTCTCGAGGCTAATCACACCTAACCTCTGGAACTTCCAAAGGGTCCTTCACACCCTTGCTGCAACTCAAGAAGTTCCCCGACATACCCGTCTCCACTTGAGAGGAAGCACGAGAGTCCCGCCCACATTTCAGAGGAGCCCCGTTTCCGCCTCCTAGCTAGAGAGGAGGGATCCCATTCCATGCGTGGTCGGGAAAGAATTCCTGGTATTCCCATCGCATCTCAAGAGGAGGCGCTCTCCACAGGAAAGGCGAGAGGAACTCCAGGGTCGTGCCACTATTCCCCGAGTCCCCCAGATGTCTCAATCCATTCCAGGGAAACCAGTTTTCCCTGCACTGCCTCGACTTTCAAGTCGAGGATCGACTCACACTACGTTGACACGTGGGACAGCCCTGTGGGAAAGCCTCGTGGGAAAGCCTCGTGGGAAAGCCTCGAGGGAATGCCCCTGATCCCTTGATCCACGCCAAGGGAAGCGTGACACTGCTGCTAGAGCTCGGGAGGAAAGCGAACCTGCATGCCCCCACTCGAGAAGAGGACTGACTCCAATGGGGAGACTCCAGACGTACCCCAAGATCCATGTCAGCACTGGAGAGGAATCATCAGGTTCCGGCACCAACTCCACACAAGATCTTAGGCCCGGCGCAACGACGGGAGCAGAATCCCGAGAGGCCCGCCGAGCAACTCGCATGGGGACTGGCCCTTCCTGAGTCCCCCAGAGCGGGTCCCTGAGGTACCCGGCGTGAGTCGAGAGCACCTGGCGCAACTCGAGGAAATCCAGGAGGTTCTCGCTTCCCAGCGAGATGAGGCCCATTTCCACAGAGGCGTCTCGAGGCTAATCACATCTAACATCTGGAACTTCCAAAGGTCCTTCACACCCTTGCTGCAACTCAAGAAGTTCCCCGACATACCCGTCACCACTCGAGAGGAAGCACGAGAGTCCCGCCCACATCCAGTGAGCCCCGTTTCCGCCTCCTATTTGAGGGAGGGATCCTTTCCCTGCGTGGTCGGGAAAGAATTCCCGGTTTCCCGTTGCATCTCAAGAGGAGGCGCCCTCCACAGGAAAGGCGGAGGAACTCCAGGTCGTGCCACCATTCCAGAGTCCCCCAGATGTCTCAGTCCATTCCAGGGAAACCTGTTTTCCCTGCAATGCCTCGACTTTCAAGCCGAGGATCGACTCACACACGGTGGCACGTAGGACAGCCCTGTGGAAAGCCTCGGGGAAAGCCTCTGGGAAAGCCTCGAGGGAAAGCCACAGATCCCTTGATCCACGTAAAGGGAAGCGTGACACTGCTGCTACAGCTCGGGAGGAAAGCGGACGTGCATGCCCCAATCGAGACGAGGACTGACTCCCCTGGGGAGACTCCAGAAGGTACCCCAAGATCCATGTCAGCACTGGAGAGGAAAAGCTCAGGTTTC
>NW_017212032.1:0-17049 GCF_001704415.2 Capra hircus
TTTATTGTTCATAAAGCCTTTTATACTTTTGATAAAACATGGAGTTCAATGGGTAACACAAAATTATGTAGCGTTCGCACCCCAGACTCTTTCTGTACATCATTTTGTATACAAAAGGTCTCTGGTGATTTACATTATCTTCTGGCCAAGAGGCTTGTTAAACACTTTTTGGCTCTCTTCCTTAATGAATGTTAATTTTGTTTCCTCTGAAGTGTTTTTCTTTAATCTGCATTTCCTTAAAGCATTAAAGTTACATCTCTATAAAACAAAGGTGCAGTGGGTTATAACAAAGAAGGTACTTAACTCAAAGATCTAATGTTGCTAATACCAGGTCTACTACTTGTTTTTTTAATATACCAACTCTATCTAAAAATAAAGGATATGAAAATTTAGCAGCAAGCATTGACCCAAAAAATGAAACTTTTAATCAGTCCTATTATAAAGATTTTGACTCCTCGGATGCCCCTACATTCCTAGGATGCTTTAAGCTTCCTGTGCCTCCTGGGGAAAGGAGGCCTCAAACAATCACATGCCAGCTGTACGAGTCCTGCAGGCAGGCTAGAAAGCATTCAGAGGGGTTTTTGGATTGAAACACTCTTTCAAATGCTGAAGACTAAAGCCCTGAATTGACTTTTTCCAGAAAATGTCAGAAGAGTGGAAAAGCAGAGCAAAAAAGCCGGCAGATTTTTGTTGGGGTATGTGCGTAGGAACTTCCAGAGGGGTCCCTGAAGTCTGAACACACCATGCCTATGTCAGCTTTCTTCCTCATGACGTTATCACGGGCGGGAGTCCTCATACTGGCTCCCAGCATCAGTCCAATCCAGAGGAACCTGTTTTCCCTGCACTGCCTCGACTTTCACGCTGAGGATCAACTCACACCACGGTGGCACGAGGGAAAGCCCTGTGAGAAAGCCTCGTGGGAAAGCCTCCAGGGAAAGCCACAGATCCCTTGATCCACACGACGGGAAGCGTGACCCTGCTGCTACAGCTCGGGAGGAAAGCACACGTGCGTGCCCTCACTTGAGAGGAGGATTGACTCTCCAGGGGAGACTCCAGAAGAACCCAAATATCCATGTCAGCACTGCAGAGGAAACCTCAGGTTCCGGCCCCGAATCCACACAAGTTGTTCGGCCCGGGCATCAACAGGAGAGTTATCAAGAGAAGCCCCCAGCATCTGGCATGGGGACTGGCCTTTGATGAAGCCACCAGAGCGGGTCCCTGAGGTCCCCGTCGTAAGTCGGGAGCACCTGCCGCAACTCGAGAAAATCCAGGAGGTTCTCCCCTCCAGGCGAGATGAGGCCCATTTCCAATGAGGTGTCTCGAGGCTAATTACATCTAATCTCTGGAACTTCCAAAGGGTCCTTCACACCCTTGCTGCAACTCAAGAAGTTCCCCGACATTCCCATCTCCACTCGAGAGGAAACACGAGGGTCCTGCCCACATCCAGAGTAGCCCCGTTTCATCCTCCTAGCTAGAGATGAGGGATCCTTTCCCTGCTTGGTCGGGAAAGAACTTCCGGCATTCCCGTCGCATCTCAGGTGGAGGCGCTCTCCACAGGAAGGGAGAGAGGAACTCCATGGTCGTGCCACCATTTCAAGCGTCCCAGATGTCTCAGTCCATTCCAGAGGATCTTGTTTTTACAGAGTGCCTAAACTTTCATGCCGAGGATCGCCTCACACCACGGTGGCACGGGGGACAGCCCTGTGGGAAAGCCTCGTGGGAAATCCTCTAGGAAAAGCCTAGAGGAAAAGCCACAGATCCATTGATCCACGCGACGGGAAGCATGACACTGCTGCTACAGCTCGGGAGGAAGGGGCATGCGCATGCGCATGCCCCCACTCGAGACGAGGACTGATTCCCCTTGGGAGACTTCAGAAGTATCCCAAAAACATGTCAGCACTGGAGAGGAATACTCAGGTTCTGGCCCCCACTCCACACAAGGTCTTGGGCCCCGGCATGTACCGGTGAGGAATCCCGAGAGGCCCTCTAGCAACTCGCATGGGGACTGGGTCTTTCCTAAGGCCAACAGAACGGGTCCCTGAGGTCCCATCGTAAGTCGAGAGCACCTGCCACAGCTCGAGAAAATGAAGGAGATTCTCCCCTTCAGGTGAGATGAGGCCCATTTCCACTGAGACGTCTCGAGGCTAATCACACCTTACCTCTGGAACTTCCAAAGGGTCCTTCACACCATAGCTGCAACTCAAGAAGTTCCACGAGAGACCCGTCGCCACTACATAGGAATCACCAGGGTACCACCCACATCCAGAGGAGCCCCAATTTCCCCTCCTAGCTCAATGTGAGGGATCCTTTCCCTGATTGGCCGGGAAAGAATTCCTGTCGTACCTGGTCGCATCTCAAGAGGAGGCACGCTCCACAAGAAAGGTGAGAGGAACTCCAGGGTCGTTCCACCATTCCAAGAGTCCCCCAGATGTCTCAGTCCTTTCCAGAGGAACTTGTTTACCCTGCACTGCCTCGACGTTCACGCGGAGGACCGACTCACACGATGGTGGCACGTGGGACAGCCCTGTGGGAAAGCCTCGTGGGAAAGCCTCCTGGGAAAGCCTCGAGGGAAAACAAGAAACCCCTTGATCAACCCAACGGGAAAATTGACTCTGCTCCTAATGCTCGGGAGAAAAGCGCACGTGCATGCCCCCATTGGAGACGAAGATGACTCCCCTGTGGAGGCTCCAGTAGTACCCCAAGATCCATGTTAGCACTGGAGAGGAAACCTCAGGTTCGGGCACCGACTCCAAACAAGGTCTTAGGCCCCGTCATCGACCGGAGAGGAATCCCGAGAGGCCCTTAGCAACTCGCAAGTCTACTGGCATTTCCTGAGTGGACCAGAGCGGGTTACATAAGTCCAGGTCGTAACTGGAGAGCACCTGCTGAAACTCGAGAAAATCCAGGAGGTTCTCCCCTGCAGGCGAGATGAGGCCCATTTCCGCTGAGGCGTCTCGAGTCTAATCACACCTAACCTCTGGAACTTCCAAAGGGTCCTTCACACCCTTGCTGCAACTCAAGAAGTTCCCGCGACATACCCGTCTCCACATGAGAGGAAGCACCAGAGACCCGCCCACATCCAGAGGAGGCCCCGTTTCCGGCCTGCTAGATCGAGAGGAGGGATCCTTTCCCTGCGTAGTCAGGAAAGAATTCCTGGCGTTCCTGCGCATCTCAAGAGGAGGCGTTCTCCACAGGAAAGGCGAGAGGAACTCCAGGGTCGTGCCACCATTCCCAGAGTCCCCCAGATGTCTCAGTCCATTTCAGGGAAACCTGATTTCCCTGCACTGCCTCGAATTTCTAGGCCGAAGATCGACTCACACCACGATGGCACATGAAACAGCCCTGTGGGAAAGCCTCGTGGGAAAGCCAGGAGGGAAAGCCACAGATCCCTTGATCCATGCAAAGGGAAGCGTGACACTGCTGCTACAGCTCGGGAGGAAAAGCGCACGTTCATGCCCCCACACAAGACGACGACTAACTCCCCTTGGGAGACTCCAGAAGTACCCCAAGATCCATGTCCACACTGGAGAGGAATCCTCAGGTTCCGGCACCGACTCCACACAAGGTCTTAGGCCCCGGCATCGAAGGGAGAGGAATCCTGAGAGGCCCCGAGCAACCTCGCATGGCGCCTGGCCTTTCCTGAGGCCACCAGAGCGGGTCCCTGAGGTCCCCGTCGTAAGTCGAGAGCACCTGCCGCAACTAGAGAAAATCCATTAGGTTCTCACCTCCAGGCGAGATGAGGCCCATTTCCGCTGAGGCGTCTCGACGCTAATCACACCTAACCTCTGGAACTTCCAAAGGGTCCTTCACACCCTAGCTGCAACTCAAGAGGTTCCACAAGAGACCCGTCGCTACTCCATAGGAATCAACAGGGTACCACCCACATCCAGAGGAGCCCCAATTCCCCCTCCCTGGCTCAAGATGAGGAATTCCTTTCCCTGATTGGCCGGGAAAAATTCCTGTCGTACCTGTCGCATCTCAAGAGGAGGCACGCTCCACAAGAAAGGTGAGAGGAACTCCAGGGTCGTTCCACCATTCCAAGAGTCCCCCAGATGTCTCAGTCCTTCCCAGAGGAACTTGTTTACCCTGCACTGCCTCGACGTTCACGCGGAGGACCGACTCACACGATGGGTGGCACGTGGGACAGCCTTGTGGGAAAGCCTCGTGGGAAAGGCCACAGATCCCTTGATCCACGCGAAGGGAAGGGTGACAGTTCTGCTACAGCTCGGGAGGAAAGCGAACGTGCATGCCCCCACTCGAGACGAGGACTGACTCCCCTGGGGAGACTCCAGAAGTACCGCAAGATGCATGTCAGCACTGGAGAGGAATCCTCAGGTTCCGGCACCGACTCCACACAAGGTCTTAGGCCCCGGCGTCGAAGGGAGAGGAATCCCGAGAGGCCCCTGAGCAACTCGCATGGGGACTGGCCTTTCCTGAGGACACCAGAGCGGGTCCAGAGGTCCCCGTCGTAAGTCGAAAGCACCAGCCGCAACTCGAGAAAATCCAGGAGGTTCTCCCCTCCAGGCGAGATGAGGCCCTTTTCCTCTGAGGCGTCTGGAGGCTAATCATACCTAACCTCTGGAACTTCCAAAGGGTCCTTCACACACTTGCTACAAATCAAGAAGTTCCCCAACATACCTGACTCCACTCGAGAGGAAGCACGAGAGTCCCGCCCACATGCAGAGGAGCCCCGTTTCCGCCTCGTACCTCGCGGTCAGGTATCCTTTCCTTGTATGTTCCGGAAAGAATTTCCGGTGTTCCCGTCGCATCTCATGAGGAGGCGCTCTCCACAGGAAAGGTGAGAGAAACTCCAGTGTCGTGACATCATTCCAAGAGTCCCCCAGATAGCTCAGTGTGCCGGTGTCCAGGCCCGCTGCATCCAGGGAATTCAACGGATGGACGGCGTTGACGTGGAAAGTCTTGTGTATTTATTAATGTAAGATTAGATTAAGAAATTAGAGGGTAGTAAGAAGATTAACTGGAGGAAAAAGGCTGAATAGCTAGGTTTACGCGGAAGGCCAATAAAATTCCCGACAAGGAATTTTCTGGCGGACTCTGGGAATGGTGCACGACCCTCGAGTTCATCTTGCCTTTCCTGTGGAGAGCACCTCTTCTTGAGATGCGCCGGGAATGCCGGGAATTCTTTCCCGACCACGCCGGGAAAGGATCCCTCCTCTGGATCTATCAGGCCGAAACGGGGCTCCTCTGGATGTGGGTGGGACTCTCGTGCTTCCTCTTCGAGTGGAGACGGGTATGTCGGGGATCTTCCTGAGTTGCAGAAGGGTGTGAAGGACCCTTTGGAAGTTCCAGAAGTTAGGTGTGATTAGTCTCGAGACGCCTCAGCGGAAATGGGCCTCATCTCGCCTGGAGGGGAGTACCTCCTGGATTTTCTCGAGTTGCGGCAGGTGCTCTCGACTTACGACGGGGACCTCAGGGACCCGCTCTGGTGGCCTCAGGAAAGGCCAGTCCCCCTGCGAGTTGCTCGGGGGCCTCTCGGGATTCCTCTCCCCTCGATGCCGGGGCCTAAGATCTTGTGTGGAGTCGGTGCTGGAACCTGAGGATTCCTCTCCAGTGCTGACATGGATCTTGGGGTACTTCTGGAGTCTCCCCAGGGGAGTCAGTCCTGGTCTCGAGTGGGGGCATGCACGTGCGCTTTCCTCCCGAGCTGTAGCAGCAGTGTCACGCTTCCCTTCGCGTATATCAAGGGATCTGTGGCTTTCCCACGAGGCTTTCCCACGAGGCTTTCCCACAGGGCAGTCCCACGTGCCACCGTGTTGTGAGTCGATCCTCGGCTTGAAAGTCGAAACAGTGCAGGGAAAACAGGTTTCCCTGGAATGGGACTGAGACATCCCGGGGACTCTGGGAATGTGGCTCGACCCTGGAGTTCCTCTCGCCTTTCCTGTGGGAGAGCGCCTCCTCTTGAGATGTGACGGGAACGCCGGGAATTCTTTCCCGACCACGCAGGGAAAGGATCCCTCCTCTCGAGCTAGGAGGGCGGAAACGGGGGCTCCTATGGATGTGGGCGGGACTCTCGTGCTTCCTCTCTAGTGGAGACGGGTATGTCAGGGAACTTCTTGAGTTGCAGCAAGGGTGTGAAGGACCCTTTCGAAGTTCCAGAGGTTAGGTGTGATTAGCCTCGAGACGCCTCAGCGGCAATGGGCCTCACATCGCCTGGAGGGGAGAACCTCCTTGATTTTCTCGAGTTGCGGCAGGTGCTCTCGACTTACGACGGGGACCTCAGGGACCCGCTCTGGTGGCCTCAGGAAAGGCCAGTCCCCATGCGAGTTGCTCTGGGGCCTCTCGGGATTCCGCTCCTGTTGATGCCGGGGCCTAAGACCTTGTGTGGAGTCGGTGCGGGAACCTGAGGATTCCTCTTCAGTGGCTGACATGGAACTTGGGATACTTCAGGAGTCTCCCAAGGGGAGTCAGTCCGCGTCTCGATTGGGGGCATGCTCGTGCGCTTTCCTCCCGAGCTTTACCAGCAGTGGCACGCTTCCCTTAGCGTGGAACAAAGGATCTGTGGCTTTCCCTCGAGGCTTTCCCACGAGGCTTTCCCACGATGCTTTCCCACAGGGCTGTCCCACGTGCCACCGTGGTGTGAGTCGATCCTCGGTTGAAAGTCGAGGCAGTGCAGGGAATACAGGTATCCCTGGAATGGACTGAGACATCTGGGGTCTCTGGGAATGGTGACACGACCCTGGAGTTCCTCTTGCTTTCCTGTGGAGAACGCCTCCTCTTGAGATGCGACTGGAACGCCGGGAATTCTTTCCCGACCACACAGGGAAAGGATCCCTCCTCTCGAGCTATGAGGCGGAAACGTGTCTCCTCTGTATGTGGACGGGACTCTCGTGCTTTCTCTCGAGTGGAGACGGGTATGTTGGCGAACTTCTTGAGTTGCAGATATGGTGCGAAGGACCCTTTGGAAGTTCCAGAGGTTAGGTGTGATTAGCCTCCAGACGCCTCAGCAGAAATGGGCCTCATCTCGCCTGGAGGGGAGAACCTCCTGGATTTTCTCGAGTTGCGGCAGGTGCTCTCGACTTATGACGGGGACCTCAGGGACCCGCTCTTGTGGCCTCAGGAAAGGGCAGTCCCCATGCGAGTTGCTGGGGGGCCTCTCGGGATTCCTCTCCAGTCGAAGCCTGGGCCTAAGACCTTGTGTGGAGTCGGTGCCGGAACCTGAGGATTCCTCTCCAGTGCTGACATGGATCTTGGGGTACTTCTGGAGTCTCCCCAGGGGAGTCAGTCCTCGTCTCGAGAGGGGGCATGCACGTGCGCTTTCCTCACGAGCTGTAGCAGCTCTGTCACGATTCCCTTCGCGTGGATCAAGGGATCTGTGGCTTTCCCTCGGGGCTTTCCCTCGAGGCTTTCCCACGAGGCTTTCCCACGAGGCTTTCCCACAGGGCTGTCCCACGTGCCGCCGTGGTGTGAGTCGATCCTCGGCTTGAAAAGTCGAGGCATTGCAGGGAAAACAGGTTTCACTGGAATGGACTGACATCTGGGGGACTCTGGCAATGCTGGCACGACCCTCGAGTTCCTCTCGCCTTTCCTGTGGAGAGCGCCTCCTCTTGAGATGCGACGGAAATGCCGGGAATTCTTTCCCGACCACGCAGGGGAAGGATCCCTCCTCTCTAGCTAGGCGGCGGAAACGGGACTCCTCTGGATGAGGGCGGGACTCTCGTGATTCCTCTCGTGTGGAGACGGGTATGTCGGGGAACTTCTTGAATTGCAGCAAGGACCCTTTTTAATTTCCAGAGGTTAGGTGTGATGAGCCTCCAGACACCTCAGAGGAAATGGGCCTCATCCCGCCTGGAGCGGAGAACCTCCTGGATTTTACCCAGTTGCGGCAGGTGCTCTCGAGTTACGACGGGTCCTCAGGGACCCGCTCTGGTGGCCTCAGGAAAGTCCAGTCCCCATGTGAGTTACCAGGGGGCCTCTAGGGATTCCTCTCCCATCGATGCCGGTGCCTAAGACCTTGTGTGGAGTCGGGGCCAGACCCTGAGGATGCCTCTTCCAGTGCTGACATGAAATCTTTCCGTACTTCTGGAGTCTCACCAGGGGAGTCAGTCCTCATCTCGCGTGGGGGCATGCACCTGCCATTTCCTCACGACCTGCAGCAGCAGTGTCACGCTTGCCGACGTGTGGATTAAGGGATCTGTTGCTTTCCATTGAGGCTTTCCCAACGAGGCTTTCCAACAGGGCTGTCCCACGTGCCACGGTGGTGTGAGTCCGATCCTCGGCGTGAACTTCGAGGCAGTGCAGGGAAAACAGTTTCTTCTGGAATGGACTTAGAAATCTGGGGGACTCTTGGAATGCTGGCAAGGCCCCTGGAGTTCCTCTCGTCTTTCCTGTTGAGAGCGCCTCCTCTTGAGATGCGATGGAAGGCCGGGAATTCTTTCCCGACGACGAAGGGAAAGGATCCCTCTTCTCGAGCTACGAGGCGGAAACGGGGCTCCGCTGGATATGGGCGGGACCCTCGTCCTTCCTCTCGAGTGGATATGGGTATGTCGGAGAACTTCTTGACTTGCAGCAAGGGTATGAAGGACCCTTTGGAAGTTCCAGAGGTTAGGTGTGATTAGCCTCGAGACGCCTCAGCGGAAATGGGCCTCATCTCGCCTGGAGGGGAGAACCTCCTGGATTTTCTCTTGTTGCGGCAGGTGCTCTCGAGTTACGACGGAGACCTCAGGGACCCGCTCTGGTGACCTCAGGAAAGGCCAGTCCCCATGCGAGGTGCTAGGGGGCCTCTCAGTATTCCTCTCCGGTCGATGCCGGGGCCTAAGACCTTGTGTGGAGTCGGGACCGGAACCTGAGGATTCCTCTCCAGTGCTGACATGGATCTTGGCATACTTCTGGAGTCTCCCAAGCTTGCGTCAGTCCTCGGCTCGCGTGGGGTCATGCACGTGCGCTTTCCTCCCGAGCGGTAGCAGCAGTGTCACGCTTCCCTTCTCGTGGATCAAGGAATCTGTGGCTTTCCCTCGGAGGTCTTTCCCATGAGGCTTTCCCACAGGGCTATTCCACTTGCCACCATGATGTGAGTCGATCCTCGGCGTGAAAGTCGAACCAGTGCAGGGAAAACAGGAACCTCCTTCCCCACAGTAGGGGGTACACTGTCCCCTTGGGCGGGTATCTCCAGGGCACTGGCGCTGGGGGGTTGCCCCGCGGAGGTGCGGGCCTCAGGCTCCACGTGAGAAAAGCCCCAAATGGCATTAGCTGCCAGTCCAGACCGCTGGCCCCTCAGGTCTCTGGCCGGAGCCTTGGGCTCCAGGCAACTCAAAGCCCTCGGCGGTGGCACTCTGGGACTGCTGTAGGGAAAGGATGCCAAGAGCCCACGGAGGAGTTGGGGAGGGGGCATGGGGGAAACGGAGGCGAGGACAGTGAGGGATCTAGGTGGAGGCGCTGGAGAGAGTGTCTGGTGTCCCGGAATGCCTCGGAGGAGCCAGCGGGGGAAAGTCGAGGACCAGGGACCTGTGGAATGTGAAAAGGCGGGAAATCTCAGAGCAAGGCAGGCTGGGAAAGGGGGCGTTGGTGGCCAATTCAAAGGGACCTAGGGGCGTTTCCTGGGCGGTGAGTTCCCTTGGCCACTGCTGAGGGCCCCTGATTGATCCACTCGGGGTTGAACCCACCCCCCGCTGCGAGGGAGGGCCACAAACCAAAGCCCCCGAACTGCCCGCCCACCCCAACGGGGATCTTGGCGGTCCAGGGCACAGCCGTGCCCGGGAAAAGCCCACTCGCTCCACGGGACTCCGTCCAGGGTCTCTGCTTGGAAAGAGGCCAGGGGCGGCCCCCTCCATCTACCCCACCCAAACCCTATTGACGTCAATGGTGGCGGAGAACGCCTCCCGTTCTCCCAGAGTCCTGAGCTGCTGGGTCCCCGCCCACTCGGCCAGCAGTCTGCAGCGTGCCCGTGTGCCTCTCCCACCATGGCTTCGTCCAGCTCCTCCAGCACCTCAAGCGGTACGTTTGCCCCTCAGTCCCTGTGGTCAGATCACATCTCAGGGGATTTGGCGGGTGGCCTGGGCAAGGGCTCTCGGCCAATGTGTTGACCCCCCTCCCACCCGAGAACGGCTGGGACCCATCGGCCAGGCCCGGGGTTTCCGAGGCGTCAGGTGTGCCCAAATTCGGAGGGCGTGGCATCGTTCGTTCATCTTGCTCCTTTGGCACACACATGGCTTCTCCGTTCTCTTTTCTGGGAAGACAGTGTTGTTTCAGGGGGCGTGCTGCGGGGGGCGGGGCCGGGGTTGGGTGGTGGTGGGAGCCGGTGCTTTGCTGGGATGAGGCCCCTTTATCCTCACATCTTCATGTGGGAATGGGAATCGGGGAGCTCTGTGGCCTTGCTGCCATCAGTGGCTTCCTCTGCACAGGGGCCTAGTGGCTTCTGCCTTTTGTCAGGCGTTACGGGGTTTGGGCTTCGCTTTGGTGGCCTTGGCCTTTGCCTTGGCCTGGGCCTTGGCGTTGCCCTTGGTGTTGCCGTTGCCCTTGCCTTGGTCTTGGGCTTGGCCTTGCCCTGCCCTTGAACTTAAACTTGAACTTGACCTTGACCTTGAACTTGACCTTGAACTTGAACTTGAATTTGAACTTGGGCTTGACCTTGAACTTGAACTTGAACTTGAACTAGAACTTGAACTTGACCTTGAACTTGAACTTGACTTTGAACTTGAACTTGAACTTGACGTTGAACTTGAACTTGAACTTGATCTTTGAACTTGACTTTGAACTTGAACTTGACCTTGAACTTGATCTTGACCTTGACATTGAACTTGAACTTGAATTTGACCTTGACCTTGACCTTGACCTTGAACTTGAACTTGGGCTTGACCTTGACCTTGAACTTGAACTTCAACTTGAACTTGAACTTGACCTTGACCTTGAACTTGGACCCTGAACTTGACCTCGACCTTAAACTTGAAGTTGGACCTTGACCTTGAACTTGAACTTCAACTTGATCTTGAGCCTTGAACTTGAACTTGACCTTGACCTTGGACCTTGAACTTGAACTTGACCGTTGAACTTGAACTTGACCTTGACCTTGACCAACAACGGAAGACCTCGAGATTTGCTCAGAGCACCGGAGGTCCAGAAGCAGGGCCCCTGTTTCTCCCCCTTCCCTTTGTGATCATTGCAAAAGACATTCCTAGCTGATAGCGGGAGTGCCCCTGAAGAAGCAAGCAGTGGGAGTGTGTTTGACACCACTGTGTGCCTTCCTGGCCTCAGCTCCACAAGGGGCCTTTCCTCTCGAAATAGGCCCCATGTCCCCTTGGGGAGGGTGTCATGCCTCTTTTCTCCTCACTGCCAAAGGGTGGAGCCAAGCTCGCTCTGTCAGAGGTACAAAACAGCAATTGAAATGGATTTTCAAGCTCTTGCTAGGCTGCACCCTTTCAGGGCCCACTTTACTGAAACAGGTGCTCTGTGGCCCCTGGTTGGGTATGCAGGTTCACAAACAGGGTGAGATCCTGTCCAAGCCAAGAATATTCCCTGAAAGACCTAGGCTCACTAGAGCTCTCCTCCAGAGCAAAGGGGATAGAGGAGATGTATGGAGGAGTCTTTGCCTTTCCCTGTGATTGTGGGGCTACTCCCTACGGCCCCAAGCTCAGGGATAACTGCCTCTAAGAAAGGGAATGGCAAGAAGCGGCTATTCTTGGAGGTTGGGACAGGGAGTTCGCAGCATGTGGGGAAAGAAAGACTTCTTCGGGGAAGAAGAGGCAACCACCGGGGGTGTGTTTGCAAGCCTCTATTTGGAAGGAACAGGTTTGCTTATACAACTCAAGACCTCCAGATCTGCTCAGAGGACTGAAGTTCCAGAGACAGGGCCATGTATCTCCCTTCCCTTTGAGATCCTTGCAAAGACATTCCTAGCAGATCGTGGGAGTGCCCATGAAGAAGCAAGCAGCGGGAGTGTGCTTGACATCACTGGCTGCCTACCTGGGCTCAGCTCCTCAAGGGGCCTTTCTCTCCTGGTAGGCCCTATGTCCCCTTTGGGAGAGGGTGGTGCCCTCTTCCCTCCACACTGCCAAAGGGTGGAGGTGGAGCAAACTCGTTCTCTCCGAGGTAAAAAAAAAAAAAAAGACAAATTGGATGGATTTTTAAGCTCTTGCTATGCTGCACCCTCCAGGACCCACTCGAGCAAAACAGGTGCCTGTGGCCCCTAGGTCGGGTATGCAGGTTCACACACCGGGTGGGATCCCGTCAAAGCCAAGAATTTTCCTGACAGACCTAGGCTCACTAGAGCTCTCCTCCAGAGGAAAGGGGACAGAAAAGACGTGTGTGTGGAGGTGGCTCTGCCTTTCCAGGTCCCAATCTCAGGGATAACTGCCCCTAAGAAAGGAACTGCTGCTGCTGCTGCTGCTAAGTTGCTTCAGTCGTGTTCGACTCTGTGCGACGCCATAGACGGTAGCCCACTAGGCCCCCGTCCCTGGGATTCTCCAGGCAAGAACAGTAAGTGGGTTGCCATTGCCTTCTCCAATGCATGAAAGTGAAAATGAAAGTGCAGTCGCTCAGTCGTGTCCGACCCTCAGCGACCCCACGGACTGCAGCCTACCAGGCTTCTCCGTCCATAGGATTTTCTGAAAGGAACTGCAAGAAGCGCTTTTCCAGGAGGCTGGGAAAGGGAGTTCGCAGGATGTGGGGAAAGAGAGCCTCCTTCGGGGAAGAATAGGCGGCCACTTGTTTTGTGTTGCAAACCTCTATTTGGAAGGAACAGGTTAGCTTATACAAAGGGAGACCTCCAGATCTGCTCAGAGGACCAAAGTTGCAGAGGCAGGTCGGTGTATTTTCCCTTCACTTTGCGATCCTTGCAAAGACATTCCTTGCTGATAGATGATTCAGCAAGGGCCTTTGAGACTGTTGTTTTCTTTCCTAGGTTCAAAGATTCCTTCAGTTCCTAATATAGATATCCTAGAAATTATCTGACATCCGTGAAAATCTGATATGTCCTGGTCAAATGCTGTCAGTTATAATTCCAGTTATCATATTAAAGCATTTCAAGTCGCAGCAGTGACCAGATTACATTGTCAATTTCTATTTAATCAGGTTTTAACCATGTCCTCTATGGTTTCACACTGATGCCTTTGCAGAAATACTGCTACTTCAAGATATATGGAATATACTTTTTTTAAGCTTACCGATAATTTGTTTGTTTGTTTGTTTGTCTTCTGGTAAGCTGGTACCAGATGGAATTTAGTCTCCTCTCTAGGTTAAGAGAACAAAGTTTTCTTAGAATGCAATTTTTGATAACAGACTATGGATTTCTTTACCTTTCATTGATTTATAATTGTTTTCATCATCTGTTTTTTTACTTCGGTAAAGTAAATAAGCCTTATTTAAGATTTTGGTACATGTAGGATGGACTAAGCTTTCCCCACTCTTGCAAGTTCCCTTAACCCTTCAGATTCTTCTCGTGGGACCAAGATCTCACTTTCCTCCAGAGGGACAATCCAAGCTTTTTTATTAGTTGATCTGCCCCTGACATCAGAGTCCATTTGAGCACGAGTTGGCCTATAATTTAGGCATGAAACTATGACTACATAAAGAAAAGGTGACTTTATGATTCAGGGATGGCCATGATATGCCTTGCACTTCAGAGAAAATGGGTTAAAATGATTTTTTTTCTTCAAAACTGCACAGCCAGTTCTTTCAGCATATGCAATTGAAAACATCTAGTCATTAGGTCAGTTTTCATTCCAATCCCAAAGAAAGGCAATGACAAAGAATATTCAAGCTGCTGCACAATTGCACTCATCTCACACACTAGTAAAGTAATGCTCAAAATTCTCCAAGTTCACATGAACTGTGAACTTCCAAATGTTCAAGAGGGATTTAAAACATGCAGAGAAACCAGAGATCAAACTGCCAACATCCACTGGATCATTGAAAAAGCAAGAGAGTTCCAGAAAAAAAGACATCTATTTCTGCTTTATTGACTATGCCAAAGCCTTTGACTGTGTGGATCACAATAAACTGGGAAAAATTCTGAAAGAGATGGGAATACCAGACCACCTGACCTGTCTCTTGAGAAACCTGTATGCAGGTCAGGAAGAAACAGTTCGAACTGGACATGGAACAACAGACTGGTTCTAAATAGGAAAAGGAATATGTCAAGGCAGTGTATTGTCACCCTGCTTATTTAACTTATATGCAGAGTACATCATGAGAAACACTGGGCTGGAGGAAGCACACGCTGGAATCCAGATTGCTGGGAGAAATATCAAGAATCTCAGATATGCAGATGACACCACCCTTATGGCAGAAAGTGAAGAAGAACTAAAGAGTCTCCTGATGAAAGTGAAAGAGGAGAGTGAAAAAGTTAGCTTAAAGCTCAGCATTCAGAAAACTAAAATCATTGCATCCAGTCTCATCACTTCATGGCAAATAGATGGGAAAACATTGGAAACAGCAGCAGACTATTTTGGGGGGCTTGGAAATCACTGCAGGTGATGTCTGCCTCCATGAACTTAAAACGTATTTATGACTTGGAAGAAAAGTGATGACCAAACTAGACAGCATATTAAAAAGCCGAGACGTTGCTTTGCCAACAAAGATCCATCCAGTCAAGGCTATGGTTTTTCCATATGTCATGGATGGATATGAAAGATGTACTATAAAGAAAGTGACAGCTGAAAATTGGATGCTTTTGAACTGTGGTGTTGGAGAAGATGCTTGTAGGTCGCTTAGACTACAAGGAGACGCAACCACTCCATCCTAAAGGAAATCAGGTCTGAATATACATTGGAAGGACTAATACTGAACCTGAAACTCCAATACTTTGGCCACTTGATGTGAAGAGCTGACTCACTTGGAAGTTGCTTTGATTTGCCTGTGAGTGTGGGAGCCCTCCCTGGGCAAAGGGCCTCAGGGGTCATTGCCACTGAATCACGACCTCCAAGCAAGCGCATTCCAGCTGTGTGACATTCAGGAAGCAGGAGACTGGGAAAACTATCTTCCTTAGAGGAAGGAAAGTCATCCACAGAGAGTGTGTTTTCAGGCCTCTCTTTGCAGCAAGTGTTTTGCTTCTCAGACATCAGAGCTGCAGGCTTGCTCTGAGGGCCTCAATTGCAGAGTCAGGGCTGTGTGTCTCACTGCACTTTCCAAGCATTGCAGACACATTCCTAGGTTGGAGCAGTGCTTCCCATGAGAAAGAAGCCTCGGGAGTGTGTCTGAGCGGGCTGAGTGCCATGCTAGGGTCACCTAGTCGAGGGCACCTTGCACATCCAATGGGCCCCAGGCGAGTAGCTATGGACCGGCCCTTCGGTTGAGACATCCCAAAGCAGGGAACAAAGCTAGCTCTGTCAGAAGGAGGAAAACAGCAATGGGATGGATTTTCAAGCAGTTGCTAAGTCACACCACGTTAGGGCTCCCCGGGAAAGAAATGCGAATTTTGGCCTCTAGGCCCAGTATCCAGATGTGTGCACAGGATATTTTCCCCACAGGATTCAAGAATGTTCAGACAGACCTAAGCTCACTAGCTCTCTCCTGCAGAGGAAATGAAATATTGTTGCTGAACCACGAAAAGATGCTGGGATTCTTGGCTTATGGAGGAGAAGAATTCAATCCAGGGCCCAAGACGAGGCTTGATTGCTCAGAGCTTTTGTGCAATAGAGTTTTATTAAAGGATAAAGGAGATAGAGAAAGCTTCTGACAGAGACATCACAAGGGGCAGAAAGCGTACCCCCTTGCTAGTGTTAGTAATGGAGTTATATACTCTCCAATAAGTTATGACAACGAACAAAAGAATGTCTGGAGGTTGTAAAGACTCACTAGACCTACTCCCATAATTGACATTTTAAGATAACAGGATTAGCCAGAAGGTTTTTTCCAGAGACCGTCCTCAAGAAGGATGCATGATTGTTATATAATCCTAAGGAATGTAGAGGGAAAAACAGTTTGTCCTTCCTTCCTCCTTGAGAATTCTAGACCCCTCTCTCCTTGGGGACCCTTGAACTTCTTAGAAACCTGCCTTGGCAATGACTCTCTCAGAAACATGATTGAACAGCCGTTTGGAGCTTCCTTTGACTTTCCCTGGGAGGGAGGGAGCCCTCCCTGAGCACAGGGCCTCAGGGGCCATGGCCAATGAAAAATAATCTCCCAGCAAGTGCTTTTCAGCCCTGTGTGACTCTCAGCCCACAGGAGGCTGAGAAAACTCTCTTCCTTGGAGGAAGGAAAGGCAGCCCAAGAGTGTGTTTTCAGGCCTGTATCTTGCAGCAAGTGTTTGGCTTGTTAGACAGAAGACCTGCAGGCCTGTTCCAACAGACTCAATGCCAGAATCAGGGCCTTGTGTCTCCCTGCAGTTTCCTGGCCTTGCAAACACATTCCTAGGTGAGAGCAGTCCTGCCCATGGGGAAGCAGGCTGCGGGAGTGTGTCTGAGGGGGCCAGGTGTCATGCTGGGGTCACCTGGTCGAGGGCACCTTGCACCTCCAATGGACCCCAGGCAAGGAGTTGCAGGCCACCACCTTGCTTCTGAAATCCCAAATGGGGAGCAAAGCTCGCTCTGTCAGAGGGAAGAAAACAGCAACAGGATGGATTTTCAAGCAGTTGCTAGGCTGTACTGCGTTAGGGCTCCAAGGAAGGAAAATGCGAATTTTAGCCCCTACGACTGGTATCCAGGTGGGCTCCCAGGATGATTTCCCCGCAGGATCCAAGAACGTTCCAGACAGACCTGGGCTCACTAGCTCCCTCCTGCAGAGGAAACATGAGAGAACAGCTGTTTGGAGGTTGCTTTGACTTCCCTGGGAGGGTAGGATCCCTCCCTGGGTGCAGGGCCTCAGGGGCCATTGCCGCTGAGAAATGCCCTCGAAGCCAGACCTTTGCAGCCTTGTATGACTCAGCACGGAGGAGACTGGAAAAGCTCTCTTCCTTGGAGGAAGGAAAGGCAGCCCAGAGAGTGTGTTTTCACACCTGTATCTTGCAGCAAGTGTTTGGCGTCTCAGACGTCAGACCTCCAGGCCTGCTCCAACGGCCTCAGTTCCAGAGTCAGGGCGGTGTGTCTCCCTGCATTTTCTGAGCCTTGGGAACACATTCCTAGGTCAGAACAGTCCTGCCCATGGGGAAGGAGGCTGCGG